>NC_088696.1:22162741-22462741 GCF_028017835.1 Emys orbicularis
AGGTTGCAATCAAAGATTAGTATAAACATGTACCTGATATCTCTCTTCACAGTAGCGTGCAGTCACATGAGCAATGGGTAAGGCTAAAAGAACTGCCACACAAAGACCAATGGTTCTTTTACATTTAGGTTAAGACTTCAACAAGACTGTTACTTAAAAATAGGCTTCATTGGGTGTACACACTAAAATATTATTTACATCCATCGTACATAAGTTTTTAAATTATATCATTAAAATGTTCTTTAGCTATAATTGTATGAGATGGATGCACCTGCCTGATGTAGATATTACACCATTGCTGTTGTACTGTAAAAGGCCTTTTTTAAAGATTCCTAATGGTAATGAAAATATTCTGATATAGCATTAAGGATTTTGCTACTGAAGTGTGTTTAATGTAAATATGCTGTCAGATACCCTTCAAGTAATTGACAAGAGCAGATGATTAGCAGTGTTCTCAATAGTGTTTTTGCATAATCTTACATTTTGACAGAACTCTTCAGCGGCTTGTTATTGTCAGCGCTCTGCAATCAGTATTACTTTTTCCTTGACAACATTTACTTTGTCATTATAAATCTTGTAAGTGGTCATTTAACTTGTTCAGTATGCATGTAAGAGTATCATTACTAACACATTTGGAAAAATGTCTTCCTGTTGAGAAACTATCATGAAAGTAAACTTTAAAAAACTCTGAATGAAGTAGGTTGACTGCTATTTCTCTGAAATACTCACCTGTATCAGTGGTAGTCTTATTTATTGTATGTTTCAATGATTATTTTGTAATCTCCTTCTTACTGAACATTCTCACGTTGCCTGTCAAATTCATCTTGGTGGTTTTGGGCTTTTTGTCAGTGTTTTCGTTCTTTATTGTTATTGTTTTAGTTATAATCATTTACATCTAACTGGCCAAAATTAAGCAGTTGTTATCCATAAGCATTCATAATTAAATACAGTATGTAACATTAATAGCCAATATAATAAACCATCACCTTTATTGAAGCATCTCTTGTTTCTACAGCAGTTCTTTAATCTGTCTCAATAGATTTCTAGTGTACAGCTCATATAGATTTGGTCAGTGACAAGGGTTAGAGTAGTCTTGTAGAACATTTACTTGTAGCTGTGAAAAGCCCACATTCATCAGAGGATTAGGTCGATCAGATTGTACCAGGATCAATGGAAGGCCTGTGTGATCCCTCTTAGGCTGTAATGTGTTCACCTTCTTTGGAGAGAATTCACATACACACACATTTCTCTGTCTTAAAGCCATTTATCTCAGAATGTCAAATTGCAATAATTAACCATTATTGATCTTAAATTCAATTAACTTCATTAACACAGGTCATGATGAGGGTGCTTGTAAGGGAAAGGCACTTGACAAGTATCTTTTCTTATGTGACATTGAATGTTCACAGTTGTGGCTATAAACTACCATAGGAACATCTTTTAAAAATGACAAGAGTTTGGTTGGTGACTAAGAGGAGATGTTTTAATCCCCTCTCCCCTCACTATTTAGATTTCAGGTTTTCCACTGTATTCCCTTTTCAGGAATCTGTGAAACTTGTACTTCCAGCTTGTGATTTTAGTGGGGTATTATAGGAAAGCCCAACAGTGCAGTTCATTAGCTAATGCAGGACAGAGACCCATTTCCACAATAGTATGATTAGCAGATGAATGAAATGAATATTCAGTGTCTCTCTCTGCTGTACAATACAAAACAAAATGGAAACATCCTGTAGAGGGAAATACTGAAGTCTTTACTCAGTTCTTAGTCCTAACTCAGGCAAAACTCTCTTATTGTAGCCATTAGTAGTCCCTAAGTAGGGCTGAATAGAAACTGAGTAAGGACACCAGGTGTTGACCCATAACAAAGTCTCTTTTCATGGAGCAACTTCATTGTAAGTGGAGATTCACAAAGCTGAAATTGCAATTTGCACAATGCAGTGCATCGAAACAGTTTGGGAATTTCATTGTACTTCACTGTTCACATATTGCACAGAGTTCATTATAAGCAGGAGGTGCACCTAAAACTGCTATTGAAGCCACTGTATAAGTGACTTCAATGGGAATTTGGGGTTCACAAGGAATGAAAGATTAGGCTTGAAGGCCTTTTAATATAAGGAAAGAATTAGCCAATGCATTTTGAATGTCTTGAACCACTATGATCATTTAAAAATACTCCATTAGAATGATTTCTACACTCCAATTGAAATAATTTTTAAGGTAAAATCATTATTGTACACCTGAGTTTTCAAATGTAGCATGGAGGTTTTGCTACACATCCAGAGATCCATGTTTATTTTTCATCTTGCTAATACTAACACAGAGCCACTGTTCAGGTCATTAAAAAGGTTGCAAGATAAGTACAAATTAAAAGCAACCAGGAACATGGGAAGATTACAGAGAGTTAAAGGTGTAAGATTTTTTTCCTAACGTTCTCAGAAATTCTAAGTAATAATTAGAAGAATAGAATCAGAGAAATTTGGGGAGAGGAGATACCGTTCAGGAACAGATTTCTGAGACAATTAAATGGTCATTTTGTCACTGCATTTGCTATTTCCACTCCACTATACAAAACATTTGCTGAAAACAGGCAGGGTAGAAGCAGAATGGTTTGATTACGGCATTTGATCATATGAAGAAACTAAAGTTCCCTTACAACATCTGTTTGCTTAGTGAAGGATTATAATAATTAAGAGCTATTAGAGCCATATTGAGAACTTTTATGTTCATGCCTACTTATCCTGGAGTTGGCTGTGAATCTTGTATTAGTTTGTCGAATGCCCTGTATACTTCCCAGTGATTAAAAAACGCTATCCAAATGTTGATACCAAGCCAGGAGGTGTGGCATTGTTTTTGTTTGTTTTTGTTTTTAGAATCCATTCATTTAAAGGGTTTAGTGAAACATGCACATAACCTTGTGCTGTTAACAACCTTTTTCCAAATAGATTTGTGTTTCCTGAGGATTTGATGGAATAATTTTGCCAACAAAAAGAAATTGATAATTTTGAGGTCAGAAAACCACCACATAAAGTGTGTCAATAGCTAAATATATGGTCCAAATCCAAGCTATGATTAAGGCTACAATACTGTCTGTCCATCTCTCCCTGCGGACACATGACTCTCATTGTATTATACACCTGTATAGAGTGGAGAATTCGACACAGTTCTGTACATTGCACCCAAGGAACCTGCCCTGGAAACCAGCAGGAACTGGAGTTATGTCTTGCTTAGAACTGGTCACATTATTCATAGTGAGTAATTCATACAAGAAATTTAACTTGTAGCTGAAATAGCTGCAAATAGACTAATTTTACTAGTTTATTTGTTAATTGGAATTGTTTCGTTTATGTGAATCTTTGCTTGTGAACTATTCACTTCAGCAATTAATGATTTACCATTTGTAATTGACTGCTTTGCTTGGTATTGTTCCTACTTTCTGGTTGGCTGATTGATACTTGAAATATTATAAGCGGGAGGAGTACAGATATTGAATACTCATATTCACCTATGAATAGCTCTGTTCTTTGGCAAATAGGTGTATTTTTACAGAGAACAACTATTCTCCAATAATTTGTGTGAGCTGAGCTAGGTGGGTGGGTGAACTGTTTGCCTTCACATGTATGAGACGTGAACAAAAAAGGACATGAATGTGGTCAAAGCAAACAGCAGTTCAGAACCTGAATGAATGGTCACAAGCACTATTTTTCTGGTTGCCTTGTTCTAACTGTGATGCTGCTCATAAAGGACAAGGTTGTGCTTGGCTATTACATGCATGCAGTGAGTGGAGGAGGTAAGAAGCCTTTCTTCTGCGTCCCTTTGCATAGATTGCAGAACAGCCAGAAAAAAATCCAGTCCCTGAGTTCATAGGACCACAGGGACTGGCCCAGTATGAGTAGTGTCTCAAAGGGGGCAAGGAGGAGGCAGGTTCCTAGCTCTGTCCCACAAAGGTGTATGGCAGTGGGCATACTTGTTCTTTGCTCCTTGGAGCTGCATGAAGCAGAATGCCTCCTGGGGCTCCCTCTAAGGCAGTGTGGCTTTACACTGCTCCTAGTGTAAATGGCACAGTAGGGCACACAGAGCATGGGCCAAATTCTGTGCTCTAACTCCTGTTCACCTATTTCATGACCGAAACAGAGAAGAATTTGGTCCACTATCTCTATGAACTTGCTTGGGACAAAGAAATCCAGGTGTCATTTGCATCCATCACAAGTTAGTTGTGTTATATGGGTGTAAATGAGAGTTGGTGGCTCCTGAACTGTCTCTATTGCCAAACTATTATTCTTGCTGTGACAATTCTTAGTTTAAAATAGGTATTTAATTCATTTCTGAACAGCACAATATGATGTATAAAAGCATGTTTCTTTGATTCTGCTAGTACTCAGCACGTTGTCCAGGCTGGTGGCTTAGATGTAATGATGAGTTTCTTTTTAGGGCCTACATTCCTCTCTGGTCAGCAATTTCATGTAGAAAAGGGCAGTGGGGGCTGATGTCGTTATGCAAGCAGGTCCAACTCTTTAGCAACTCCTCATTCAATCTGGCACCTAGAAGAGAAGGCTGTAGTGTGACGTGCTGATATGCTGTTCAACATGTTGGACACGTGTGGTGTGAGATCTCATATGTGGGTGATTTTAACAGGTTTCAGGAACACAGGTGCCCTGCTCAAAAGATGTGCTGCAGGGAGGGAAGGCCTCATGCAGAAACCAGGGCAAAACACCAGCTTGGAGTTGACAGAGGTGTGATCTGTCGGCTGATTCTAGTCTCTTAGAACAGATCCTTCCCTATTGCTTACCTCAAGTTCCGCTCTATGCTGAGAGCGGAAAACTATTTGTGGGAGAGTTTAGGCAGTGCCTCTTCTTGACTGAGTGAGCATTCCTACATTCCCTGCTGCTGAATGCAGATTGCTGGCCATGTGCAAATCTTGCTGCTGTCAAATAATAGTTTGCTCCAGAGATTTGTGATCACAAATTCTGGGCTTTGCGCAATGCACACAATTGTGGGCATTTCACTGGGGAATTCAATCCTTAATTTATTTTTAAAGATTAAAAGTGTCGATTATTTCTAGTTTTGTGCACATGCAGAGGAAGTTTAGGAACAGAAACTAGAACTCCAGACTCCTGGTCCTGTTCTACTTATGTGTTTTGCCTGTATCCCTTCATTATAAAAACTAACTCAACAGGTAATTTAAGAATTCTAGGTTCCTTTCCTAGACTTTCTATGTGACCTTAAGCAAGTAGCTTAACTCTCTGTGCCTTCATTTACCCTTTCTACAAAATGGGGATAACAGCACTTACCTATACTACAGGCGTGCTGAGAGGAATAGTACATTAATGCACGTTAAAGCTGTTGAGCTCCTTGAATGGAGGGCCTGAATAGAAAGGCCAAGATGTTATAAAAATTCATCTGCTATAATAACTTCAGTTTTTCAGGTGTTTGTTAAATGTGTTTATTACTACTTGCCCTGGGGAAGTACATTGTGACTAAGGAAATAATATAAATGAGAGATATGAAGGATCATCTTTGACTTACCAAACTTTTAAGCAGTAGTTGGTTTCAGACAGGAGAATGCCTTCCTTATCCGAATAAGTAACCTGAGTAAGTGCCTTCTGACTTCTTAGTCTCGTTTGTTGGATATGCATGTTCCAAACTTCATAAACATGGAGATGAGATATGTGAGATTTTTCAGACAGAAGTTTACTGAACCTGAGTAATTTGAATGGGAGATTTGGGTTCTGCTGCTCTTTCATTTTAACTACACCTAAAAGCAAGGAAGCATGGGATCCAAGTGACATGAGAATAAGGTGCTTAGTGTAGATTTCCTTCACTCTGTGTTTAGGCTGGTCCATGTTTCAGTGTAGCAGAAACTGTTCTTGTTATCATCTGTTCCCTATGTATTCATGTCTATGTAATTCTCTCCTCTAATGCTAACAGTTGATTTGAGCTCTCTGAAGTTGCTCCAAATGTAATACCAGTACAGGATGCTGGATTAGAGCAGCTGGCTAGCTTCCTGTGGCCTATTTCTGAGCTTTCTGTATCAGACAGCTGCAGTACTTTCAGCAAAGAACCAAATGCTAGTACACTTCAAAGTTTCTGGCGCCTAATGATAGCCACCCATTACACTGGCATGCTGTCACATCCATCCCCACTCCGATCCCCAATAATTTAATACCACATTACTATTGGCATGAAGAAGCTGCAGATTTATTAACACACAAAATATCCAACTAAACAAGCATTAATCATGCACATTACATCAAATTAACATGTAGAAAATTAATATTCTTGACCTTGCCAGTGGGCAGAATAATAAATCTTGGAGTAGAATATTACTCCAGTGGAAGGTACCAACTACTCCAGCCAATGTGTGAGAGAAGCATGGATCTCTCCACATGGAAATAACATTTCATTCCAACTACAGACAGTCCCGCCCCTATGAAACAGAGCCTCTGACTTCTCTAAGCAGGAATAATAGCTAGATTGCCACGCCTCTTGTAAAGAAAGCATTGCCATTCACCATTTATGTTGCCACTCTTGGGGGAGGGAGAAAAAAAGGCAGTCCACCCCTAATTTCTGTTACATAGCAAGGTGCTTCTGAAAGGTGCGGATTGACAACAACTTGGGGGTTTTCTTTTTAATCCAAAGAATTGGTACAGTCTGGACAATGATGGTACAAGCCTTTCCACAGCATTCACCACCTCCAGGCTTCAGGGACAATTTCAGTGTCCATAGCCCATTCAGTGCGCCACCTCTATGCAGAGAATGCCAGTTCTGTTGTTGTTTTTTTGTGATGTTTGTATACATCTTCAAGGAACTGGACTGAGATACCAATTCATTTTTCCTATGTTTCAAAATTTCCATCTGACAGTAATCATTTTCATTCACTACCAGCCTAGGCTGGTTTTCATCCAGTGATCTACTCTAAAGGTGAAAAGTTCCATTCCAAAACCCGTGAGTTGTTCCCTCCTATATCCCTCACTTTCTTAGTTATTTCATACAAAAATATACAGGCAGACCAACAACAGGATATCCCTTGTCTGTTACTGATAGCAGTGAACACTCATTGTGTATGTCTGGTCTGTAATTTATGTGCTGTCTATTGAAAGAAAATAAAAATTTTCTATTGTTGTGCTCAACATTTTGCGCTGCAGTCAGATCCCTGTCCAAAGAACCAGCCATATCAACTCAGACTGTGATCTCCTGAGATCTCAGACAATAAGCAACATCAGGCCTGGTCATGATCATTTCTGCTCCCAACCCCTTTCTTTTGTCCTCCCTTTTTAATGGAAGAATTTAAACTGCTTCATATTTTTTAAGGGCTTTGAAGCTTCTGCAAGGTACACTGAAAATCAACTGACTGCTTGGGCCCTTCAAACAGATGCATTTTTATATCTTGTATAGATAAATATACATATAGAGCAGATTCTGCTTCCCCTTTCTTCCTCTGCAGAACATGGTTCTGCTGCTGGTTGAGCAGGGGATGGAATGCCCTTTTATGGGCCCTGTGCACCATGTTGCTCAGTGACTTCTATACTGCCGCCCAAGGGTTTTTAAGGTGGAGTGGAGGATATGCTAGGGTGTGGCTGGTGAATCTGTCACAAAGCAGATTCACTGGCTGAAAATGTGACACCCATGTATGGAAGCAACCTGAATTTCTGAGGCTGCAGTGATGGCCGTGGAGCAGCTCCATAGCCAGCGAGGGGGATTTAGTTTATACTGGGCTTGGCACCAGGAATTACCCATAATAAGTACAAAGAGAATGTAATATAAGACAGTATTATATGGCTTCTTTCGAGCGGAGAGGGAGAATTGTGTAACTCATAAGTATTTGAGCAAAGTGAAACCCTCTTGAGTTGTGCTGTGGTCTTTCCAAACTAATTAAATTAGAGCTGTCCCTGTCAGAGTCAGTTTGGGCAGGAGGGAGGCTGTGTTCACAGTGTGGGAAGAACCCCGACATAAATAGGTGCAAATCCATTGGCTTTAGTGGAGTTGTTCTTGCTTACATCAGGGTTGAATTTGGCCCAGGGCATCAGCAGAGCCATTACCAGTATAAACATTTTGATTTAGCTGCACAGTAGCCTCCCATATCTGTAGAAATATGATGGACTGATATTAGTTCCCATTGCTTGCATGGTGTCCATGGTGTGTGTATGGAGTATGTCTGTGAGTATATCCATGTATGTATAGTATGTGCACGTATAGATTGTTTTGGGCAGTGATGTATCACATGTTATTTCTGCTAACGACGAAATGATGCATAACTCAGTTATGAAGGTAATTCCCTCTTGTATGAAAATGAATTCCATTATATTACAGCTTACTGTTATGTATTTATATTAAATGTGTTAATTTCATTTTTACCTAGCAGTTTAGTTAATAATTATAACAAATGTTAATGAGGGAGCTGTCTGTTCTCGACTTCTCTCTACCTGTACCAAGGATAGGTTTCTTAACTCTTCTGATATCTTAATTTTCCCTACAAACCCAGGGCCATTCTAGGAAAGCATTTTCCTGGTTTTGTCAAATGGACTGTCACAATCATAGACACATTTGGGTTGCAAGTGACTTCCCCAGGGTCACCTAACCTTGCAGGATGTAAAGTGAAAAGTTTTGTGTGGAGTTTGTTTGTTTATGAGAAGGGGAAAAAAGCCAGAACAGAACTACATAATTGCTTTCATTTCAATTCTTACTAACTAACTTATTTTGCCTTTAGAAGCACCTTTAAAGTCACCCCCTGCCCCCAGACTGTGCTGTTGAGGCATTTAAAGAACAGTCACACACCTACCTCACTGTTTCAAACATTTACTTTACATATGAAAAATATTAAAATAGGAAAAAAGGACAAAGAAAATAAACCCACACAAATAAACATGGGAATGGGCGACAGGGGATGGATCGCTTGATGATTACCTGTTCTGTTCTTTCCCTCTGGGGCACCTGCCATTGGCCACTGTCGGAAGACAGGGTACTGGGCTAGATGGACCTTTGATCTGACCCCGTATGGCCGTTCTTAATGTTCTAACATTGTTGCGACTTGCATTTAGTGTCCAGTGCGGATAGATGGAATAAATAGGTGACCAGCTGCGGGATGGCACCAGCTTCAGTTGGTTTGGATGAGGGTGGTTTACGTCTTGCTCCTTCTCATAGGTATCTTCATCCTCTGCACAAGGGAAGGGCATAAAGGTTGTTAGCACAGGCTAGATCTCCAGTGGAGAGAGTTGTGGGTAGAGCTAAGTGTCACCTTCCCTGTCACTTGTTTAGTTGGATAACCTTACTGCACTGGACCCAAATAACTGCCTAGAGCTGAAGAGGGTGCAGTCCCCTTTTCCCCCATGTTGTTTTGGGATTAGTTTATTAAAGTTGCACCCTCATACCCTGAACTGATTCCTGCTCTCCATGCCTTATTTCCTGAATCAAAAACTCTGATGTCACAAACTCGGCTTCATGACTCCAGCTTGGGAAGGAGAAGAGCAGTTATCGAGGAGGTAGCTCCTAGTTAACACACAGCTATGCTTGATAATGGGTAAAAAGGGCAAAAAAAGCATGAAAGGGAAATGGATTTAAATTTAAATGCGCTACATGCTGGAGAATTTCAGCTCACATAAAAGTCACTCTTCTAAAAGCGGTGAATGTGACAACACAAGCGGCTCAGACCAAGTAAAATTCCGAAGCTTTCAATAGCCAGAGAAACAGAAATGTAAGGAAAAGCTATCACTAATCAGGGACTAGATTGTGCAAGCTTTGCTCACGCTGGTGAGCACCTATTCACACAAGTAGTTTTATTAACATCCAGGAACTACTCCTATGACTACTCACCGTTATGAGGGTGGGTGGTACTCTCTAGCCCTACACGAATAAAGGGAGAAAAAGCCAGGCACGCTTATAGACCGCCTCTGTGTGCTGCCTCAGGATGCAGGTGTGAAAAGGAGATCTTCCTAGGGCAGGCAGTGTGACAGTAACTTCCCTTTTCCTTTTTGCCATAAAGAGGGTGTGATTTCTGTTCGGGAAGGGAGGCACATGGACAGGAGTTTTTATTTAAAAAAAACCACATGAACAAAAACACACCTATTTTTACAAAGAGGATTCCACAGAAAAGCATTGTGCTATTTCAGGCTACATTTGCTTTTACATCATATGGTCTGCGACATAATTTCT
Organism: Emys orbicularis; assembly: GCF_028017835.1. Lineage (NCBI taxonomy): Eukaryota > Metazoa > Chordata > Testudines > Emydidae > Emys > Emys orbicularis. The sequence continues at coordinate 22,172,888 of NC_088696.1, forward strand.
TTCTTCCTTTTCTTTTAAAATTCATGTCTCTTGGAGCTTTGGAATTGTTCAGTTACTGATCATTGGTAGCCAATTATTCATATATTGTCATTGTCTTAAAATTCTCACTTTCAGAGGGTGGTTTGCACCATTTGGGTTTGCTGGGCTACATGCTTCCACTGGAATTGAGAAATACCCTGGTGCAAATAACTAAAATAAGACAACTTGTATTGTTCCATAAGAGGATGAAAGTGCTGAATGAATGACATTGTGCGATTGTAAACACTTTGGAGCTTGCACTGTTTCTTTGTTAGTGTTTATACAGTGCCCAGCAGAATGGCCAACCTGTTGGCACTACTGTAATATAAATATTTCCTAGGAATGATTAGAGAAGGCTTACAATCAACCTAAATATTTCCCAATAGCATAAAATTACAGCAAAATAGACAGCAGTTACATTGTCTTTAGATTCAACCTACGTATTTTTAAATTTAAAAATACAATCTTGACATCTCTTCAGATACATTGCACATTTGCTCTGTAAACGCTATGCACAGTTGTGTGTTCATATGTTTGTGCTTTCAACGGTTTAACTCAGAATACAAGGGCCAGATTTTGCTAAAATCATCCATGTGAGAAGGCACTAGTAAAAAAAAAAAAATTATATTTCCCAACTGATTGCACCATACTCCTTTTGAAACTGGAAGTCCAACTTCAATGTTACTTTAACAGTTATTTTGTCATTAGTGTTTCACTTAAACACAACCACCCTGAAAAGAAGCATGAAAGATTTCTAATGATAGATATATGACACAGTATATATCCATTATACTTTTCTCCTTCCACTGCCCTGGATGAAATAGCTTCATTTGATCAATATACAGTGTACACTCTTGCCTGAATAAACAGGCTGCATAGATTGTTGTACATGCTGAACTGTGCCATGCTTGGCCAGATGCCCTCACATTCCAGGTGTGTTGTGAAGCCAAATGCTTTCAGCCATCTGAAAACTATGGATACGTACTGCAATTGCATTTTTTCTAAGCATATTATTATTTTGGTAATAGATATCTAGCAAGTTCTCCATATATAGTTATATGGTTAGTTTAGTTCTTTAAAAAAAACCCACTATTATCTAATATGCATATATTTATATGTATTTTATCTTTTCACTTATCTTTAGACTAAAGCGTTCAGTAGAAATAGATTAGTTTGATCAATTACTGATCGCGCTCTTAATGTTTTGATAGAATTTTCCTTCCTAAAGGCATTACTTTTATGTGTAAAATACACGTAGAGTGCCAGTGTGAAAAACTAACATAAAGCTAGTCAGTTCCTAACTATCCTATTCAGGAAGAGTGTATTAGATTTACATCACCAGTTGCATTACTTAAAAAAAAAAAAGACAGAATCCCTGTTGGGTGCCCATGTAGCTTATGCTGAGTAAATATTGACAAAGTAGTCTAAAGAGCAAACACTTTGACATTTGTAAGGTCCACTGGAAGGTCTTGTATATATTTATACAGCAAGAATGAGTACAGCATACCAATTTTCTTGAACTTGCTCCTGACATAATTCTGCATGGGCTTTCTTGTTGGGGAGAGAAGTGTGTTTAAATGTGAATGGGTCATTTGTTGCATCCATAATGAATATCTTGAATCACGGTTAGTCAGGTATTTCTGAATTTAGAGTCACCAGCTTTACCACAAAAAAGAAAAGAAAAAAAGAAATCTCTTTTTTTAATGTATTGTAATCAATGTACATTGTTTTTACTTTGTAGGAATTTTATTGATGTTTTTGTCCTTTATATTTATTGAAAATTGAGTCTCAAAAATGTAATGAGTAAAAAATGCTTGCTTAATTTAAATTGTGAATCTGTCTGTTAAGAAATGCATTAGGGGTAGGAGAAGCATAAGACATATTAATTGACAGACAGGAGCTGCTGTCTCTGAGGTTGATACAAGTAATTTATTACTTTAGAAATGAATGCCACCTCCAGAATGTGCTTCATTAATTTCAAATTTAGTTTTAATTTCAAGCTGTTGCCCCTTGAGAAGAATAAGGTGGCAAATTATGTTTGAAGAGCAGATTTTTTTTCTTGCTCTGAAGAAACATTAAATTTTAACTGTTTAATTTTACAAATAAATGCAGTTCTTTAGCTGAAATATTTAAACAGCTGATGGAAAGTATGATCAACAGTCACTAACTCTTGTTGTTTTTGTTTTGTCCATGATAGCCTATGTTTCAGATGAACTGAAGGCCGCAGCACTGGTGGAGGAAGACATGGAACCTGATGAAAATGCAATTGATGGGGAACCTTCAGCAAAATACGTGTGTCCGGAAAAAGACTACAGTAAGAACTGCCAGAGCTACCAAAACTCTCCAGCTGCTGAATTTTCCAGCCATGAAATGGACAGTGAGTCACACATCAGTGAGACAAGTGACCGAATGGCAGATTTTGAAAGCAGCTCTATCAAAAATGAGGAAGAGAGCAAGGAGGTTGCAATACCACTTGAAGATTCTGCTGTGTCTGATAGCTTAGAACAAATGAAAGCCGTATATAATAACTTCCTTTCCAATTCCTACTGGTCCAATCTCAATTTGAATCTCCACCAGCCGACTTCAGAAAAAAACAATGGTAGCAGCAGCAGTAGCAGCAGCAGCAGTAGCAGTTGTGGGAGTGGTAGCTTTGACTGGCATCAGACTGCTATGGCAAAGACACTGCAGCAAGTTTCTCAGAGCAGAATTCTTCCTGAACCAAGTCTTTTTAGCACAGTTCAGTTGTACAGACAAAGCAGTAAGCTTTATGGCTCTATATTTACTGGAGCCAGTAAATTCCGTTGTAAAGACTGCAGTGCTGCCTATGACACTTTAGTAGAATTAACAGTGCACATGAATGAAACAGGACATTATCGAGATGACAACCATGAAACTGATAACAATAACCCTAAAAGATGGTCCAAACCTCGTAAACGTTCTTTGCTTGAAATGGAAGGGAAAGAAGATGCCCAGAAAGTATTAAAGTGTATGTACTGTGGCCATTCATTTGAATCTCTTCAGGACTTGAGTGTTCATATGATCAAAACAAAACACTACCAAAAAGTGCCTCTGAAGGAACCTGTTACACCCGTAGCAGCAAAAATTATCCCAGCTACTAGAAAAAAAGCATCACTGGAGCTTGAACTTCCAAGCTCTCCAGATTCCACAGGTGGGACACCAAAAGCAACAATTTTGGACACCAACGACGCGCTACAAAAGAATGCAAATCCTTACATTACGCCAAATAATCGTTACGGTCACCAGAATGGTGCCAGCTACGCTTGGCATTTTGAGGCAAGGAAATCTCAAATTCTCAAATGCATGGAGTGTGGAAGTTCCCATGATACTTTGCAGGAACTCACTGCCCACATGATGGTGACAGGACATTTTATAAAAGTCACCAACTCTGCCATGAAGAAAGGGAAGCCAATTATAGAAGCCCCAGTGACGCCAACAATAACAGCTCTACTAGACGAAAAAGTACAGTCTGTGCCACTCGCAGCCACCACTTTTACATCTCCCTCCAACACGCCTTCTAGTGTCTCCCCAAAATTGAATGTTGAAGTAAAAAAAGAAGTAGATAAAGAGAGAGGGATTGCTGATGATAAAATGAAAGAGAAAGAGAAGTCAAATGAAGATGAGGAAAAGTATGATATCTCCTCAAAATATCATTATTTGACTGAAAATGACCTGGAAGAAAGTCCTAAAGGGGGGCTAGATATTTTAAAGTCTTTAGAAAACACAGTAACATCAGCTATAAACAAAGCCCAGAATGGTACACCAAGCTGGGGTGGCTACCCCAGTATTCATGCTGCCTACCAGCTACCTAACATGATGAAGCTGTCGTTGGGTTCATCGGGAAAAAGTACACCCTTAAAATCTATGTTTGGAAACAATGAAATAGTGTCACCGACTAAAAACCAGCCCCTACTGTCGCCACCAAGCAGTCAAACCTCCCCTGTGCCAAAAACCAACTTTCATGCCATGGAAGAACTGGTAAAGAAAGTCACTGAGAAAGTGATTAAAGTTGAGGAAAAAATGAAAGAACCTGAAGGAAAGCTGTCTCCAGTGAAACGTGCGACACCTTCGCCATGCAGCAGCGAAATCAGTGAACCCCTCAAAATGGATGCCTCCAACGATGGTGGTTTTAAAAGCCAACAGAACAGCCCAGTTCCTCAGAGGGATAGTTGCAAGGATAGTCCAACTATAGAACCAGTGGAAAATGGTAAAGAGCCTGTAAAGTCAATTGCAAGTACATTAAGCAGCAGCACAGCTATTATTACAGATCATCCTCCTGAACAACCATTTGTAAATCCATTAAGTGCACTGCAGTCTGTCATGAATATTCATCTTGGGAAAGCAGCAAAACCATCTTTGCCTGCTCTGGATCCAATGAGCATGCTTTTTAAAATGAGCAACAGTTTGGCAGAAAAGGCTGCGGTGGCCACCCCACCTTTGCAGTGCAAAAAAACAGACCACTTAGACCGTTATTTTTATCATGTCAACAATGACCAACCCATAGATTTGACGAAAGGCAAGAGTGACAAAAGCTGCTCTTTGGGTTCAGCGCTTTTGTCATCCACATCAACATCTTCTGCATCTTCTTCATCTACAGTGACAACAGCAAAGACATCTGCAGTCGTGTCATTCATGTCAAACTCGCCGCTACGCGAGAATGCCTTGTCAGATATATCTGATATGCTGAAGAACCTGACAGAAAGTCACACATCAAAATCTTCCACACCTTCCAGCATATCTGAGAAATCTGACATTGATGGTACCACAATAGAAGAACCAGAAGAGACTACACCGGCTCAGAAAAGGAAGGGACGTCAGTCTAACTGGAACCCTCAGCACTTGCTCATTCTGCAGGCCCAGTTTGCAGCCAGTTTACGACAGACATCAGAGGGAAAATACATTATGTCAGACTTGAGCCCTCAAGAAAGAATGCACATTTCAAGGTTTACGGGACTCTCAATGACCACAATTAGCCACTGGCTAGCCAATGTGAAATACCAGCTCCGAAGGACGGGAGGAACTAAGTTCCTTAAAAATTTGGACACTGGGCATCCAGTGTTCTTTTGTAATGACTGTGCTTCACAGATCAGAACTCCTTCAACTTATATCAGTCACCTTGAATCACATCTAGGTTTCAGGTTAAGAGACCTGTCCAAACTGTCCAATGAACAGATTAACAATCAGATAGCACAAACAAAGTCACCATCTGAAAAACTGGTGACCTCATCTCCAGAGGAAGAAATTGGAACTTCCTATCAGTGTAAACTTTGTAACAGGACTTTTGCAAGCAAGCATGCTGTTAAACTTCATCTTAGTAAAACACATGGGAAGTCACCAGAGGATCATCTTCTGTATGTTTCGGAGTTAGAGAAGCAGTAGCATTTGCTTTTGATTAAAATAACTGTAATTTGCTTTGAGGAAAACTGTCAAAGACGCCTTAAAGCTACTGTTTAGTTCTTGGCACATGTTCTTATTTTAACTCCAGAGAGTCACTCTGGGCTGAACTGTTTTGTATAATTGTACAGTGTTTAATAGAGGTGCATAATCAGCTGTTGTTACTGGTAAAATATGAAGGTTAAAATGCAGTGGTAAGTGTTTGGAACTTTGTGTAAATTGGATTTAGTTGCTGTGCATCCCTCTGATGCATCAAGCTGCATGCATTAACAGACAGTTTAATTAAGCATTTATAACTAATCCTGGTGCACTTTTTTTCACGTGACCTAAGTGTGCTGGTATTTCTCACCCTATAATCTTTAGCCCTCTGAGTACTTTGAAACACTTTTGCTTTAATTTGGTAAAATGTATGGATATGTTTTTTAAAACCCTTACCAGCTTAGTTCTAATTACTAATATGAACCTCCATTTATGCAGAGGTGTATCACACCTTGAAATTTAAAATATTATTTTCACATTGAAACATAGGTGTATATATTGTATAGATTTCAAAATCTCTTATGGAAATGTAATTGTGGTTAATGCCATGTTTTTCTTCAGCATTTTTAGCAATGACGTTTTTTGTACCTGATATGCCTCAGGTATAAGCTATACCTATATATAGTGTATATTTCTTTTTTTACGTCTAAGGGTTTTTCTTTTAACATCCAAACATTGTAAATTATATGAAAGGTACCACAAATAGCATTTATAAAGTATTCAAAAACATTATTCTTAAAGCAAAGTATGATTGTTTTGTTTTGCTATACAGTACATCTATATTGATAGAGGTTCATGTTTAAATTATACATATTTATTAGTATCGTTATCATTTGTTTTTAAACCATCTGAATAACAGAAGCCACGGACTGCATCCTTGGCATGCATTATAACTATTTTGCACAACATGACTTTTAAAGGTATTTATTAGTAAAAGAAAATTTAAATAAAATAAAAAATAAGAGAATTCAAAATAAACTCAGTGCTCAAAGGGTTAAATCTATTTGAAAAACTTGTACTGTATTTCCTAAACATTGATAAAGCCTTTAAAATGTTTGTACTGTAATATTTTGCTTAAAAGTTATGAGGCATTCTGTGATATAACCTTTTACTTATTTATAAGCGCTATTGGTTGTTATTTCATATTGTAGAATGCCTTTTTATTTCAATTGGTAACTTTCTGTTTTGTTCTGCCTAATTATTCTCCCAAGATTCCATACTGCAGCTTTATCTTTAGGCATATGAAAGGTAACCCGTGGTTACCAGCACACTAAGTGATTCTGTTCGTCTCCATTTTTGGCAGTTAATTTGCAGAAGTAACTGACAGCTGACACCATATGAGAATCTATGTATAAAATATTGGCATGTAAACAGCACAGACACTGTAATGCACTCTGTGCCCTGTTTTGTTGTTGACAATGAAGCACCATTATATGACTCTTCATATAACCTTTTTTTCTACAGCAGCATTAAAATTGTCTTTTTGCTATAATTTTGTGTTGCATTCACAATTATGTCTGAAATGTGCTACGACTAACGAGCACATTAAAATTAAATTGTATGCTATCTGTTTATGACTGAAGCTTGAGTAGGTTTCTTCATCTGCCAGGTGCTGGCAGTCAAAAGCTGCACATAAATCACTGGAGTTTTAGTGAACTTTAGCATTTAAAGAGCAGGGTAGCACTTATTCAAAGGCTGCATTAACAAAAATTTTCCCCAAGAAAAGATAAATGAATGTTATAACTCCACTTTAGAGATCGGGTAAGATTGACTGTAAAGAAGAGAGTTTATAAGCAACATGTGTGGCAAGGCAAATAGGTATTTTGCTGTGCTGTATATTCAGACTCAGATAGTGATGCTTAAATGAATTCCTCTTGAATATACTGAATAGAGTCTGCAAGTAGTATTGGTAGGTGCTTCATGTCCAAATTTTTATTTATTAAAAAAACAAACCCAAAAACCCCAAATAATCTCTTTTTAAAAGTGACCAGTTACCTGCTTACTATTCTTTCTTTCTTTCTTGTTATCCTCTGTAATGTAAAGGCTGGTATCTATTTCTTTTAAAACATTAGAAATTGGTCTGTTCATTTTATAAATAACACAACTTGAAGTAATATGTATTATTAGTAAACTGGCCCCATGAATAGCAATAATCAAGTCCAGTACTTGGATTATGGACTAGAACTCTGGGGTGAGGAGGTGTTTAGATTTTTGTATTGTTTTTTTCTTTTTGTCATTTGGCTCAATATTTAAATCTGATTTTAAGGTCATTAGTGTATTGAAGCTGATGGTCTCAACTCGGATCCTAATGGACAGTCATCTATACGACAAAACTGCTGCACATAATTTTTGCTGGTTAGCTGTATCATCTCAACTGTATGATCCTACCTTCTTAGAAAAGGTAACCCCCTTCAGGCCAGGGCTGAGGTCTTTTTCTCTTTAGTGAAACATTCCTTAAGGCTGTCTGTATTTTTAAGACTAGATTATCTCAGTCCACATTGTAGCCAGAATCCTTCCTTCTGGGAACACAGATTTTCTCCTTGAAAATTAGAACATCTTAAATATAGCATTGGATTTCAGAACAGAATTTCACTTGTTGTGAGGTTGGCAGATTATTACATACATTTGCAACCCTTATATTTTCAAAAGGCACCATTTGATTGTAAGGTGGCAATGGTAAATAGCATTGTACAAAATTTTGCTATTTTTACAGCTTGGGGGAAGGGAAAAACAGGAGAGACAAACTCCTCAGTCCTTTTCAGTGTTTGTTTTATTTTCAAAATGCAGACGGGAGGAGGTAATGATTGTGAACATCAAATACTACATATGCAGCCCCTCCTCATTTGTGGTGATAATCAGTACCCGGGGCAAAATATCATCATATCAATATGCAGTGAGGAGGAGAACTAGTAGAAATACAGGGAGCAGCCATATCTATTAGTGTGCACCATAAATGACTTTTTCATACATTTTCAAAATATGTCTGAAACATTGCAAATAGCTAATCAGGATCTGGATGCCCCAAATTTATTAAAATAAAGTTCAGCTTGCATCTTAGAAGCTCCAAGACTGGCATACCAATGTGATTTCACATTATAAAGAATTCAGAGAATCAATGATCTAGTGTAATATCCTTTTTCCCCATACACTGATATGTATTTTGGCATGGTAACTCTCAGTCCTAACCAAATCACCAGCCTCTCTCTGCTGGCATACATTCCCCCCCCCCCCCCCATTAGACATGAAGATAAAAATGCAGGATTTTAAAGTACATTTGAGTCCCTAATTTTTGCTTTGCTCCTGATATTTTATCTAATATTAGAAATATGCAGATCAAATGTGAGAGAGAACAAAATGCCTAAAGAAAGGGTTTTTAAATGAAATTGTGATGGGGTGGAAGAGCTTTAAATCACAGGTGTATAAAGGTGACCCTGGTCTAACCCCACCCAAGTAGTGGCTTGTTGCAGCATACTGTATATCTTCCAGCCATCACATTTACGCAGTATCTTAAAATAACATTTGTGATAAATGTGCAATTTAACTAATTTATGGTGCTATGATGTGCTCAGGGCTACATGCAAGATGAAAATCTTAAATGGAGCTTGAACAGCTCACTTCACAACAAGAAATCAATATGCCAGATCTTAGAGAGCTGTTCTCTGGAGTCAACATTTAGCAAAAATATCAGTGAATGTAGCTTTAAGTTTTAGGCAGCAAGAAATCTATAATTAACTGAAATATTACTTTTAGGTTAGTGTAAGGAATTTTTACTGGAACCTAAATCTCTCCAGCATTTTCATTATATTTTCTTTTGGCATCAAAAATTGAAGATATGTTGTTCTAATTATACAGTTGCTTTCACTGTGCACGCTACAGTGTAATTTTCTAACCAAAGCAAGACAGATTAGCTTTATTTAAAAACTTAATATTCACACTATTGGGATTATCTATTGCATTTTAATATGGCTGTTAATAAATGCTTAAATGATGTTTTTAAAAGTTAGAAACAGATATATCTATACATTTCATGGCAACAAGAGGTTTTGCTGTTTGTATCATGAGGTCATTAAAAAAATTATACACACACGTAAAACTGAAGCAGCTCCTTTAATTCTGCAAGGCTTCATTTGAAAGCTACATTCAACTGCAACAGAAAATTAATGAAGTATTCAATGAAGTATTCTATGTAGTATGAGGGGAAATGAGATGATGTTAACAGCTAAATTTATTAAATTTTGCATTTTAGAACTTGTCTCCAGAGAGCTTTGTAAGTTTCTTAGTAAATATCAAAATATTACAATTATTTTGTCCTGCTTCATCCCATTAGCTTTTTATTGTAAGACTGATAGTGCTTTAGGAAGTAGTCTGATACCTGTACTGTTCAGCAGAGCTGATATTGCATATGTTATAATACAGGCAATGATCATAAAACTAAAAAAAAGGTTCCAAAGTTATTTAATGTTTAAAAAGTCATTGTATTTGTCTTTTAGCAAGCAGTGAAATCATCAATTGTATTTGACTGGACAGTTATTCCTTTGGTATTAGAAACACTAACCTGTATCTCCCTAGGGTATTATTAGTAAATACATATAATCTTTGGCTAAAGGAAACCAGTAAATTCTCCTCTCTTGGGACTTCATGCCAAGTTGTGCCTTCCAGCCTTTAGTTGACTGGCTGTAGGTAAATGAGTGAACAAGACATAATTATCCTCTGAATATAAAAAAAGGTTCTGAAGTTCAGGGTATGGTAACATGGTAACAGTCTGTGAATTCCACTGAGTTTTCATAACTGTCGTAAAGTAATAAAAATCTTGTATATGTGCAACCCTGATATTGCAGCCCTTATTGGGGAAAACGCCCAATTAAGTCAATGCCTGATTTTCCCAAGTAAGGACTGAAGAGTTAGGGCCCTTTATGAGAGGGAGCAGAATTCTGTATTACATGTGCAAAGTGTGTGTGTGTGTGTGTGTAATGAATCAGTAAACATAAGGAATCTATGTGCATGAATCAGGAATGTACAATGAGGCTAACACATGTTTTCAGGTCTTGGAACTGAGCAGTAATTTTAAATGAACTGTTTAGTACAACAAAGATCACTAATATTTATTAATACCTCATTGAATGATTTTATAGATGATCCCATATACCCACAAATTAGACATAGTTGCACAGATACCATGGTGATGAGTGGTATAAAATCTTATTTTATACACCTACAGTGTATCTTTTAGTATATTGAATATACGTACAACAGAATGAGTGTAGAGAAACAAACATTAGAGAAGGTTGTTTTTTTTAAGCAATAGATTACAACATTTACCTGGGACATATTTAATGTTTTCAACAGCTGTTGCTTAGTTCACTGTGTTTCCTTTGCCATATTTATAACTGGAAATGTGCTTCTGCTTAAATAATCTTTTAAGAGAGTTAAATTTAGATGTGCACTTGAGATAGATGATGATGTGCCTACACCATTAGCTACCTACATACATGCACCCTTGTGTGTAACCAAAATATGTAACTGAGGATGCACAGAATATTTTAGCTCTATGAAAATGTGCCTATCCTTCATTCTAGGTGTCCTTATAAACAAATGGATACAAAAAAGTTTTTAAAAAAATTACAACCTGAGCGAAGCATAACAAAATATGAAGCCTTTTGGGTAACTATATAACAAACCATTCCTTTAGCAATCAGGTTTTAAGGGACACTTGGCTTGTTAAAATAAGATACAAAATTGTTCTTGATAGAGGCAGATGGGGTAAAAGAGAGAATTCTCATCTGTATTTTACAACATACAGAGGGCCACCTCTTTACATATAGCTAGATAAATCTTCCATAACTACGATAAAAGGATTATCTGTCACTCCCCTCACTAGTTAGATTTTCCTACAGTCCGATTAGAATGAGGTTGTACATTTTTACTATGAGATATTTGAACTTTGAGTGGTAAGGGGACTTGGTAACACAAAACTGGGGTAACTTTCTGGTTTTGTACATTTTAATACCTGAATTTTAGGGCTCCATTGAATTGAATTTCATATGATTTAGCACTGAGGGAGAGCCTGTATTAGACCTGTCAGCCCCACACTACTCCCCGAAGAGGGTAGTGTGTTCATCTTTTTTTTTTTTTAATCAAAAAATAAATGCAGAGAGGGTAACTCTTTTTTAACTTTTTTGTATAAATTAACAATTAAAAATACTTCTTTATTAAGCTTCAACATATCACATTCATTTTTTGCCTAGCAGGAAACTGGGGACATGTTTATAGCCATAATAATTGTGAGTTAGTGACCTTTCTAGCCAAGTGAAATGAAATTACTTGAAAATGAAATTCTTTTTAATTGGCGCATTTGTGGGGAGTGGGATGGGAAAAAGAGAGAGGATTTTATCTCTCTCTATGTAAAGATATAAAAGCCCAAGGAATGTCCCCAGATTTAAACCTGTGCAGGGAAGGAGAATGAGGTAGGTGTGTCAGGAAGCAGAATCATATTCTCAGTGGGTTTTTTTTTTTTTAAACTGGAGGTACAGTCACTGCAGTTACGCCTCAATGACCATGAAACCGAGTCGGCAAAAGCTGAAGGACTGAGCTCCTGAAAGCCTCATCAGGACTTGTCATCGCTCTAATGAATATCATTTAAATTGCTTTGTATATTGGTGGAGTTTGGATGTCGATTTAATTTGTGCATGTGTTTGAGTTCTTCTGCTTGGCTAGGCTAACAGAGAGCAACAGCCTAATGAAAAGTGAGTTGGTGACAGTGTGATGAGCCCCAACCCAATCAAATGTGTTTGAAGGGCTGTTTTGACAGGGATCTTAAAAGTCGATCTAGAAAAGAGGGTGCAGTGCGTTAGTTTAGTGCAATTGTTTCAGGCGAGGACTAGTGCTTTTTGTATCTATGAATGGCTGAACATTTTCTATGCAAACTCCAGCTCGTGATAAAACATGAATTCACTGTTGTAATTATGTTCGGCGGAATCAGAAGAATGGTGCGCCTAAGTGTCTTTGAAAATCACTCTAGTTAAAACACAATGACATGTTTATAAAGTCATTATTGGGGCACTCCCATCAATTGAGAAAAAATTAATTCCTTACACAGGGGTTACAGTGTCCATCTCTGTGTGTACGGCTGTGTCACACAGGGAGGGTGAATAGGGAGGACAACACAAGAGGGACTGGTAACACTGGAGGGCAGAGGTCATCCTTTTAGGGCCTCATGCTGGAGCTGTCATGCACATTAATTCCCATTCACTGCAATGGACTTTTGTGTGTGCAATGATGGAGGAGTTGGACTGGAGGCAGAGCAAATGGAAAAATCCTGTAAAATGCATTCCAGTGCCACTCCGAACATCATGAATACCTATAGGGCCAGATCCTCAGCTAGAGTAAAGCAGCATAGCTCTTATTGAAACAGATCAGTACTGATTTACACTGCATGTTTGCCCTGACCCTGGTGGGGGTTAGGATTTAGAACTTCCCTGTCTCCTGGCAAAGTTACTATATGTGTTGGACCGGTGGCATAGTCTCTTGACTAATAAATCAATAATGCTTAGGTTTAAATCACATTTACTGAAAAGTTAATTTTACATACACACCGGAAAGGACCTATGGAATTCTATATGATTTGTTTTAAAGTCCAGTAGAAAAAACAGTTCTTCAAAACGGTATTAGCCATCCGCATAGATGGGTATTAACTGTGCACCTATCACTGTGGTATGTGCACTGAACGTCATTGTGTGACCAGGCTTGTTTATTCTTACATTAGCTTCAAATCTAAGTATTTCCAAACCCCAAATAAGAATCATATTCAACTTTATTTAAAAGATCTGTGCAGCTGGATATCTGCATTGACTACATGGAATTCCAGTGGTATTCCAACAGGATTAACAGGGAATGGGTAAAATAGCCACATTAGCCTGTAAGCCAAACTAATGCCCCCAATGTCCTAAACCTGCTTTCTCTGCTCCCTCCAATGCACACAGTTTGGAATGTGGGGGAAAGGAACATGCGCTTGATCTTTACTTGCCAAGATGAAGATAAATCAATTTCCAAAACACAATTACTGTCAGAGAAGGGAAATAAATATTAGCCCTTGTTCTCTATTGCATCAGGAGTCATTGAACTTAAGAATAGTGCAAAACATTCTTGTACTCTATCATTCATCACAAAATACCACAAAATGAGCATACAGAAAGTTAAACATAAACATTAAAACATGCAATTTTATTTTCTTTGAATAAGCACAATATATGTGTACATTGGAGGAAAAAGCTAAAAAGAAAAATCTGCAATCCCGATCCTGGTTTCTCAGATATGATTAATGCATCAGATAAATTGTTCAACAATGGATCATGGAAACAAGCCCTCTATAATTCTGCCAAAGTCAGTGAGATCAGTGGGTTCTGTTGAGGGATTGCTGCACTGGCCACTCAAATGAAAGCACCTAACGGCAGATGTAACTCATGCTAATTTTTTATTCCTTGTGATTTCAAAATACTTTTGAGATGACATGATGTGTAACGTTTTTCTCCCACTCCATTTGGACCAAATTCATTTATGACCCTCAGTGAAATCAACCGGAGCTGTTTGGTCCTAATTTGGTGCAGAATTAGGTCCTTCATATTGCCTTTTTTTGGTCTAAATTGAATGCACATCCTCCTTCTCTATTTGATAAATGTTTTAATGTGTACATCAAACTCCAGACAGACTGTTTGCTACCCCTAATTTGAATGATGGGACTCCATTATGTCACTTAGTTAAATAATACAAAGATCTGGGACAGGCGAAGCATACCTCTGGGAAGACTGCAGCCCTATTGGTAGGAAATACTTGTTATAGGACATGTGTAAGTCTGCAGCAAAAGCTATTCTGTTAAACACTATGTATAATCAAATTCAGGACCTGTGATGGAGTATTTAATGTTAAAAATCGTAAATGAGGTGTTGAAGAAGCACAAAGCACCCACTTGTACTTCCTTAATAGGGCTTTTTATTAAACACACTAGAAGAGATTCCAAAGAGGAAGAGATCAAAACAGCAGCCTAATCAGCTTTGTGTATTATCAGCTTCTCAGGAAGCACTGAACAGCAGACACAACCACACCAATCCACAAGTGCAGGCAGATTATAGTGTAAACAATTTTGGTCCCAAAGGAACACAGCACACACACGTAATACTCTCTTTTAGCCCATGTGCATGCACTCTGAACAATGCTTTAACCCCTCTGCTGTTGGATTGCAATATTGTGCAAAGCATGCACCTACCTCACTCCTCTGTAAACAATACCTTCTATATGTATAAAATAATGATTTCCACATTTCCCTCCTGTCAGACGCTGTCTCAGGCCATTTTCTGTTTCCTTTTGCAGGATCCTCTCTTTTAAGATGCTGAGCACCTCATGAGAAATGCTAAGTCCCGCCAGCTCTTCAGGGGCGCTCAGTACCTTACAAGATTTGGCCATTAGTAGGGCAGCATTGTTTGTAACAGTCTGTTGCTGCTGAAGAACTTTGAAGTAGGCCCAATAACGTGAGAGAGACTGCTGCAAGTCCTCTGAATCACAGCAAGCCAAGCTGCTCCTTGGCAAGTTTCACCCATAGTATGTGAAGTCTTTTAATGTTCAATCCTCTACACCTGATTTATAGACACCCCCCATCACTTAATTATTTATAATCACAAGATACAGACTTAATTCAAGGACCCTTTTTATTACACACCATTCTACTTACTCCCCTGTAATCTTTGCTAAACACCTGTTTAGCAGCGAGTATGTGGACTTTCACATTTTTCTGCCTGTCTGTTTTCCTTTAAATTGCTTTGCTTTTGGGGGTATTAAGAGAAATCTAGTTTTTTAAAATAGCATTTGAAAAGCAACTCAATTGGGCTTTCCTGCATTGTTGTTTCAGGAGTTGCGCAGTTACACAACAACAAAAAAAGCCTATACGATTGCTCTCTTACATCCCTTTTTTTCCTGTTGCTTTTTCCATGTTTGGACAAAGCACTCTGCCAACTCTGTTGATCTGAGATGGTAACAATTGGCACTGTATGTTCTATACCAGACTTCTCTAAGGATGCCTGTGTGATATTCCTCGCTGAGGAACTGAAGGCCAGGGTTTAAGGCAGCTTGTGTAGCAGCAATTTCCTCCAAACTGCAATAGTTTTGCTAGAGGTAATGGCATTACTCAGATATCATTGACTATTAAGAGGAACACTTGCTTGTCCTTTTCTGCAAAATTGGCATGACTTTCTACCTTGTGTTCTGAGCTCATTGCCAACAATCAAAGGATTTAATGGTGGGCATCTAATGAACTTGTTGGGATAAGTGGCACTGCATACTCATCAAGTCTATATTCTTAGCCTCTTTAGCTAATAGTTTGAGAGTGGAAGCAACTGGGCTTTCATTCTGGCATTTTGGGGTGTGACTGCACTTCTGTGTTCAAGAGGTAACAGTTCTCTGACAGTTACTTTGGACACTGCTTCATTTTTTTTACTGGCAGAAGCTTTCTACCTTCCACATCAATTGTAAGACCCAAGGAAGTTACTTGCGCCTAGACAAAGGCACCCTTCTCTTTCTTCACTAATAGCACAAACTTTTTTGCCCGTTTCAACACCGACTTCAAGTGTCTCAAGTGAGTTTCCTCATTTACACCTGTAGTGAGTATGTCTTCCAGCTGGCAGACTGCACCATTTAATGCTATAATCTTTGGGTTATTGGCAAGTTGGAACTCTAGCTACTGTCCAGGAAAGGCTGTTATATCAGAACAATCATTTATGGGCATTAATGAGAAAATATTTCTAAGAACCTTATTTGAGCTGCACTTGCTAATAAGATTGAAACAAATATAGTGTATTTAGCTCTTGTGCCCATATTAATAGATCCTGCCTTTCATACTTATATTGGTATACATCCAGCCAGGTGTTCACAATTACCATATACTCTCCACAATAGCCTCCAATTTCAGAATACACTCACTGTGTGTGGTTCATTCCCAAATAGCTACAATGACAGGGCATAGCTTACTTTACCACACATGATATGCATCTAACCTTGTACAATTTGGGTAGGCGCTTGCAGGCTAGTGTAATGCAGTTTGCCACTTTTACCAAACTCAGCATAGTAAGAAATATCTCAATCTATTTTTCATATAAACTTCTAGAACATTTAGATGATGATCTATCCTGAATTAACTTAGGCCAATGTACTTTAAAGTGTAATTATATTCTTTTAATACACTTTTACAATCTGAGTAGTGTCTGCAAATTAAAATTACTGTTTTTGTTTGAAAGAAGCCTTTATAAATATTTCATCTTTACCTTGTATGGGTTTTTCCCCCCACTAGGGCCTGGCTTCCTCGGGTGCAGACTTACAACATATGACTTCCTGTTTGCCCAGGAAGTGGTGGGCCAGCAGCCAAGAAGTTGTTAGACCATAGCAAGAAGGGATCTCACATGTAGTTTCATTTTGGCCATCAACCCAGGTTTTGGAGTGGCTGGTAAGGCTAGGGCACTACTTTGGTGCATTGTGGGGATGTCAAGGGCCTGGGGCAAAGAAAAGGAGAGATCCATATGCTCAAAAGTGGGTGTTCAGGCCCTGGAGAAATTAGTGGGCCTGGGGCACCTGCTTTGGTGGGAGAGAGGGAGGGAAAAGTGCTGAGGAACTTTGCCTATGTATGAATTTGCAACCAGGAAGTGGGTCACCTCAAGGGGAAAAAGAAAATACAAAGTACAACTAAAATATGAAGTAATTATATATATATACACACACATTTATTATTTTACTTGTACTTACCAAATGTTGTCCAAAGCTTAGCTACCATACACTTGAAACATAACCATTTATGGGCCAACAATAACCATTTTGATCCCTCGGTTATGATGAATCCAGTTACCACTGGCCTTAAGTTTCCTCCATCATTCTTATTCTATGTTTCAAGTACAGAACTGTGTTTTCCCACAATGTTGTTACTTTTACCTTAGGGCTTCTCTGTGGTCAAAGAAAGTACAGCCACAGCACCCACTTCTATTTCAACAGAACACTTATCAGAAGAATGTGCTGTTGCTCTGTATTAGATAGCAACAGCTGACCAGCAACTGGAGCTGCCTTCTCTAGGTCCACAGATTAAACAATGAGGTACTTTCCTAGCCATCTCTAGTCAATGGTGTCCAGTGTGAGGTTGCTCTCCTTAATTACCTCTTTCAAGTATGGTAATTATTTGAAAGATGGCTCTAGTTGTGACAGTCTACTCTTCAAAAGGTGCTTCTAAGACAGGCCTTAGGTACAGTAAGCAGTTCCCAAACTGCTATGCTGTTCCTTTATTGGAAGAGTTGTGAAGTGTTTATTTGTGTGCACCATTACACACAAGGGTTCAAAAACTTGGTATATCTCTATAGCCAAAACTAGTGTAAAATCTTATGAACATGCTGAGTGTAAGAAGTGTTTCTTTAGCTCACTACAGACAGACCTGTGTCAAATGGTCTTTCAGTCAGGAATTGCTCAAAATGAAACAGCCCTACCATTGTCTTTGCATTGTCGATGTACTCAAAAAGTGCCTTCTAGCTGAATTCACAAGTGCATCTTGTAATGTTCTATGATAAAGTTTGTTTTGGGAACATAATATCCCTTTAAAATTTTAATTAAGGCCTTTAACCATTTTTCACTTGGTTTTTGTGGTGGCATTAAGTTTGCAAATACTCTCAAATTCACCACCAATGAAAGTGGGCACAACTCCATTCAAGTTAATGGAATTACACCTGTTATGCCAGCACTGAATTTGGTCCCACATATTTCCTCTGTCCCTTGTGTATTAAATAAAAAATAAATTAAATAAAAAATAAAAAACAAAAACTCAAACCATCTTTTGTCCTCCGTCATCAGCAATTTCATTGGTAAAGAAACACTGCTTTAAGCACTCACCATACGCATCAGGACTTTCCATTTTCATAGAATGAAAATCCTCAATTGCACCTAACACAGCTATTTGAAGAGCTCTTCCTTTTGAGACTTGCTGATTCCCTTCTTGTGGGTCCCAGTCACAGCAATTCTTCAATCAGAAATTGTTGTCATCAGTTCCAGTTGACCTAAGAGGGTACTTGCTTCATTGCTCAATATTCCCTCTTGAGTGGTGAAGAGTCACAAAAACACCCTCCCAGCTTGATTTTTTTTTTCTGAGCAAGGCTTAACCTTCATTTGGCTAAAAAATAAATAAATAATAGATTTCAAAGAGAGAACAAAACAGTGACCTAATCAGCAGCAGAAACTCTTCCTAACCTCATCAGCAGACAAACCTGGTTAGGCCAGAGCTGAAGGCAGATTGCAGTAAAATACTTTGGCCATTTAGCTAAAAGGAGCAGCAACCATACAATTTAGTTTAGTCCATGTGTGTTTGCTGTGAGAACTTAACTGACCCTTTGATCGCTGGATTTCAGTCATGTGCTGAAGTATAAATATAATATATCACTTAACATGATTTAAAACAAATCAAAAAGGAGCCCAGACTGATTTGGTTTCCTAGTGGCTAGTGCTCTGTGCTGTCAGGTGCCAAACTTGGAGTGAAATCAAGGCCTCATTGAAGTCAAAGACAAAATTCTAATTGACTTCAGGATGGCCAGGATTTCACCTATATACTTGATCTGTAGCTCTGAATGCCTTGTTCTTCTGGATGTTAGGGTTTGGGAATGTCACTTGGCAGTGATTCTTCTGGCCAGTTCACTGCACTATCACACCTGGTTTTAAGCTACTCTGTTTAGGTTCTTATATCATGCCCATCACCATAATATGTGAACATGGATGGTGTTGCCAGGGGTGGTGGTGGGTGCAAAACAAGGCCTTAAGGTATTAGAGTGGGGAATAGTAAAGAGGAGAGGTCTTTATTGTTCTGATCTATTGTGGTGACCATGAAAAGACAACACCACCACTTCTGCAAATTGCTATTCAAAAACTGTGAGCAGGATCCTTATCTGGTGAAAATCAGTGTAGCTCCGTGGCAGTCCAGGGAATTACACAGACTTACATCAGCTGAGGATCCATCTCTATGCCTTTTCCCATTTATAGCAATGACCTGTATATCGTAGAATCATAGAATATCAAGGTTGGAAGGGACCTCAGGAGGTCATCTAGTTCAACCCCCTGCTCAAAGCAGGAGCAATCCCCAATTAAATCATCCCAAGCTTGTCAAGCATGACCTTAAAAACCTCTAAGGAAGGTTTTTGTATATACCTGTGTCTATACATGTATATTGACCCACGTATCCAATTATGCATCCTTGTACCTTCCCATAAATAAATAACTTCTAAAAACACAAACAGTCAAAATATGTTTAAGAAATTTAATGCTTCAGCATGAAAAATAGTGGCACAAAAATAGGGGTTACAGGAAATTAATTTTGTTTGATTTCACTCTCTTGAGTGTATTATATATCATGACTCTCCTGCCACCAACACACCTACTGTTCAATCCATCCGTATTGATGTATGTTTAGCTATTCATTTTATGTATATTAATTTAAGCAGAACATTTATTTGGCTTAAATTTTACTTTCAGTGTTGGAATGTATGTTCCAAATGCAAGCACAGATGATTTGCTAGGATTTCGTTAGAAGGAATGTGGAATGTTAGTTTACAAAGATAATAACTGAGCTATTAAAGCCAACAACCCCTTTTAAAGCAAACATATCATTAAAATATAGGAACAGTTTATAGTATAAATAAAATTGAGGATATGGATTACTTAAAGATAAAAGATTTTAGGGGTAGCTATGAGAGAAAGTTGAATAAAAATGTGTTTAATTGCATTACATTTTTTCCAAAGTGAACTTCAAAAATGCAAATAAAGGAAGATATTTTGTTTTTTTTTAAAAGAGAGAGTGACTTGACTTTTATTTTCCAATCTGAATCAGACTTCTGCAAAAAAAAAAAAAAAAAATTGTGCTTGAACTCATAAATGGCAGCATTTATCTTGCTTGTGAATCCATACAGTGGAAAGAGAAGCAAGACATTTGCTTCTAGATCATTCTCCTGAGCTGAATGACAGATACAATAATTCCCTCTATTAGCCAGATCCATTGTCTTTATTTTGCACAGAAGTACTGTATTGCTGAGGTAGACTTCCACTGCTATGCATATTTTAAGGGTTATTTGGCAACACGAGTAAAGCTAAAAGTAGCCTCTTAATCTAATTAATTGACATTTCTGAATCTTGCTTTCACAACAACACATGGTTTCATGTTCTGGGTTTTAGCACTTGTCAAGCTTTTTTGGAGAATGTTTTGGTCAGACTGACAAGATAATTTGTGACTGAGGCTCCAAGCTAGAGAAGTGTTTAAGGCTATAATGATTTATTATCATCACAGAATAACAAAATTTACAAAGCGTTTCATCAGAATTTTTGAAGTAAGTTTGCCACCGTGGTAGAAGCATGCAGGGGAGAAGGGGGGAGGGCCTAATCTTCATACACAAATGCCATTGTGACTTATTTATAATCATTACAATATTGCATTTATTTTAGAGTATTACTTGACAGACTTGCAGCATGGTCAGAGGAGAAGAGGTGAGAGAACTGAAACAATTGAGAAGGTAAAACGCTTTCCCCCCCTTAAATTAATACTCTATGCAGCTGAAATTTTAAAAATATGTATGCTTCACACTATCGATAATGTATACATGGCTGCATTAAATCACAAATGCTGACATTTTGGCAAGGGGCATAGAGAAAGTAGCTGCACTGTCTGTGTAAACTTTGTGGTTTTGCCATTCAAAGATACAAACAAACTATTTTCTTAAAGGGTAAAATAAGTGATATTGCTGAGTGACAGCACATTAACATACTGACATTTGCAGACTTTTGGAGCATTACCATAAAAAGAAATAATGCAGCATCACTAATTTTGACTTCATCTTTATTCCTTCCTAGGCAAGTTAATGATGCCAGACTTTCTGAGAGAAAATGTCTGACTTTGAATGCAAGACATTTCCACTTATTTTCCATGTTTCTATAATTTACTTATGTAATTAAATACCTAAAAACCTGAGGCACTGGTTAGTTTAGACAGAGTTGTGACAGTTATTTGACTTCAGAGGCTGGGAATAGAAGCTATTTCTCCAGTGCCCTAAAGTGATTTTGTTGCTGTTGTTTTGTTTGACTATCAAATACATACCTTTCCAGATAATTTTTTTAAGAGGCAGTCATGGCTCATCAAGAGATGAGATGAAGAGTAAACACTTTTGGCAACAATAGTATAGCTTTTAATAATAACAGTGATAATATTGTGCATTCACAGAGGGCCTTTCGTCTCCAAGGATCACCAAGTGGTTGTTGTATGGTGATCTTTAATTATTACATACGTTTATAAGTCCCCCAGCACTGTTCCTTTAGCACATTTAGCACAGTGTTCTAACATTAGGCAACTTCCTTGCTGGCACAGAGACTGACCCCTTGTGTTCCTGGAGGTTTTTTGCAGAGGAGTGTACAGGCACTTGCACAGAGTCAGCTGGAATGTAAAGATCTGTGTCTCCCGTCTCCTACAAGTGCGTGCCAGGTTCAGGCTCTGATAGATTTCTGGCAAGAGTCAGTTCTGGAGCTAAGGCCCCACCACATAGAATATCTATTTATTTAATCTATATATATAGGCGTTTCTAAAGCACTCTTCCTAGGACTATCAGAACATGTCACAAGAATTAAAGGTACATCTTGAATTAAAGGTATGTCACTGACAGCTAGAATGCCCTGCCTTGCGGTGAGACGTTCCATGGGGACTCCATAGCTTAAGACAGAATGCTAAGACTGTGGTGGGAGCCAAAGGGAGAAGGAGTAACTTGAGGTAGCTGGGTCCCACACATAGGATAGTAACCAATACTTTGAATTTTACCTGCAACTGGGTAAGCACTCATTTTCTGCCATGCACATCCCACTGCCTGCCAGTATCAGTTTCTTGACAGGAGTCTGCTTGAGAGAGCCTGTTTTCATCCAATCTTCACTTCCACCAAACCCTGGGAAAGTGGGGAGGCTGTGTCCAGGCTCATTGAAAAGGAAATAGATCACTGAGGTCTGTCTGACACACAGATGATACTGCTGACTGGAGCATCTAATGACCTCTCCTGGAGGCTTCACACAGATGTTGAACAAAGGGGGTGGGGAGCTTGAGTTCTATGACACTTCACACTAGAGAGCCTCCACAGAGGAGGAGGAAATTGCCACAGTCATCAGGAGTTTCTTGGAACAGAACTTTGCTCTTGTAAAACAATCTTACTCATTTCTTCCCTGTCCCGTTCAAATTCAGCGGCGCTTTCTGATGAAATGAAGGCAGCTGATAGATCTAAAAATATTAGCAGGGCTGCTTGGCCTCTGCCCATTGCCATGAGGAGATAATCAATTCCTTCCCCCCAGATCAATGTGTGCTATGGCTGTAGCTGAAGCTTAGGCTCTAAAACACCGGAGGCAGTAATGTAGTGCTGGAGTTAGCCTTGAACCCCTGCCCAATGATCTTCCCTAGAAAGAGGAGCTTACAGACTGGGCTGTAGTTGGTGAGGTCATTAGTGTTAAAATATGTGTGTGTGTGTGTGTGGGGGGGGGAGTTGTTAGGGGCCAGACCATCTCATGTGTAACTGTAGCTGGCATTTTAAGGCCTCCCTCAAGGACTGCAATGATCCCTGTCTACAAAGGTCTAGTTGCCTGCTGACTTTTAACTGCCCTAAATGGCATGGACCAAACTCACAGGTAATTGTAGAGGCTTTTCCCAGTCCCATTGGCAGGGCCGGCCCACAACATTTTGGCACCTGAGGCGGGGAGCTCAAATGGTATGATGCCCTATGCCCCGTCGCTTGGGCCAAAACTTTGAAAGGTCTCAATTCTGCTTTCTTCCTGTTCTACTCCTCTCATGGTACTGCTCTGCTACCTACCCCAATAAAGGAGAACTAACAACTTAAAATGCCTTGTTCAAAAATTGTAAGTAATGCTTAACTTTCAAATGCTTGAACAGCAAAGTTAACTTTTCTTGTCTGCATAGTAAACACTGGCATTTTTATCTGTTTGAATAATCAAAGTGGTGCTTTCCGTGCCTTCTTGGTTGCAACGATTTGAACTGTTTCCTGAAGGTCCACAGTCTGGGCCAGCTCATCAATGGCGTAGCCAGGTTCTAACAGCAGGGGGAGCGAACACATAAAAAAAGGCGCCACCTGCTGCGAAGCAGCCAAGAAAAAAAAAAGAAAAACCCAAGTCTTGCCGCCGAAGACTGAAGAACCCGCCGCCGAATTGCCAGCAAAGACCCGGAGCAACTGAAGAACCTGCCGCTGAAGTGCCGCCGAAGACCCGGACGTGCTGCCCCTGCTGGGAAGCGCCCTCCCCCCCCCTGCTGGGAAGCGCCCCCGAGTGAGTGTAAAAATTAAAAAGGCGCCACTTTTGGGGAATGTTCTCAGAGGGAGCAGCCGCTCCCCCTGATCCCCTCCTAGCTACGCTACTGCAGCTCATGCTCTGTTGAGATGGTTGCCAGGCCGACCAGCCTCTCCTGTGTCATTGTGGAGTGTAGATGTGTTTTTATTAACTTCAGCTTGGAGAAGCTGCGTTCTCCACTGGCAACTGTTACAGGAAGTGTTAGAAGTACGTGCAGAGCAGCAAAAGCATTTGGAAAGAGGGTGGTCATCTTATTTGTGCACATATATTCCAGAACAGCCTTTGGAGTTGATCCTGCTGAAATGTATCTTGAAAGGGCTTTCAGTTCATCACCTAAATCACTCGCATCAATATCGCGCATGTCATCATGTGTCAACACTGTCTCTAGTGCCCTGCATTGTGGTGTAGGTCTTCTTCAGGTATAGTGAGGAGTTTTGGAATATCATACATCCCCCCCAAATATACTGCTGTGTTCCTTGAGCTGCGTGAAATGTTCTTCAACTGACTGTATTGCACAATCTAGCACCTGGTTAAAGAATTCAACTTTGAATTGTTGTTTGGGGCGTTTTTTTCTTTCACTCATGACTGCTGTTCTATGCCAGCTATAGTGACTCTCAACACTCAATTGAAGGGGACAAATAAGCAGGCTGGGAGCAGGGCCTGAGTGAGGGAAGATATCAGGGTCTTAAGGGCCTAACTGGCTCCTACTACTTCAGTTGACTGCCTGTTCTCCTCAAGTGGGTTCAGGGAAGCAGCAGGAAACAGGAAGCTTTCTGAGAAGTTGGTGTTAATCAGTCCAGGCTCCTGGAGGTGCTAGAGAGGTACATAAGAGGCTCCTCCTCCTCTCTCTCCCTGCAGCTCCTGCTGCTTTCTGTTATTCCCTCTCACCTTTTCTCCTGCCTGCCTGTTATGTCTCTTGTGCCCTCCTTCCTCCAGCACAGCACTCCACCATCTCTGTGCATCTAGAGCAGAGAGAATATATATGCACCAGCAGCAGACACAATTTTCTACACTCAGGGTCCTAGTGGTGCCCCCCCCCCCAGTCTGGCACCTGAGGTGGCTGCATCAGTTTGCCTCATGGTAAGGCCAGCGCTGCCCATTGGAGCACTACTTGTGACAATGCATAAAGACTGTGCAGTAGCTCAGCGACTGCAATTGAGCACCACAGAGAGACCATCCTGAATCCTTTTACTTTTGTTTGCAAAATAGGTTGTGAGTTCCTTGCAGGGAGCAATACTCTGTGCGTGTGCCTGTCTGTCTGTCTGATAATAACAATAATACAGTACTTATAGGAAATACGTTGTGATGTTGTATAAAGGTTAGGTGTGAGTTTAGATCGTTTACATTGCAGATGGCATGATCTCTTAACATTCCCCTGAAATTAAGTCACTTCTGGGGTAGAATGTGGTGACCGCCCATCAACAAGAAGTTTAGGACAGGGATGGATGAAGAAATTTGCATCCATTTGAAATTTTGGGGTGATATAATATTTCAAGCAACTATTAAATGCTTAACACATCTACTGTATGCACCTCCCTTATCAAAATATTAATAACATGCTTTTAAACCCCAGATGTCCTTTTCATAGAATCATAGAATATCAGGGTTGGAAGGGACCTCAGGAGGTCATGTAGTCCAACCCCCTGCTCAGAGCAGGACCAATCCCCAGACAGATTTTTGCCTTAGGTCCCTAAATGGCCCCCTCAAGGATTGAACTCACAACTCTGGGTTTAGCAGGCCAATGCTCAAACCACTGAGCTATCCCTCCCCCCTCAAAAATATTTTTCAAAATATACTTATGTTTGTACAGCTATATGTATACTTAACACCGAGTAAATTGTCCAGTGTTGTACTTGGTGTTTGGTTAAGATACAATCATTGTGAGTAAATACAACCTTCATAAATGTCTTGATCTGTTTTTCTCACTGCGGTTTTATTGATGCCTTTTCCTGGGATCCTACATGTCCACTTGGTTTAATACTATGTATCTTATGATGAATGAAAACTCCTCCTTTGTTTAAGCAACTTATGCAGTATCGAATGCACCAAGATTTTGAACAGATAAATATGTAAATTTGACAAAAACACAAAGGTAGGTAGAAATAAACAGACTGCTCCTTAGGGGGTTCCCAGGAACTGTAAGATATGTTGCACACTTAAGACTGATCCAATCACACTTGGATTAGCTGGAGAATTGCTGTGTGGTTAACTAACTTGCAGGGTGATATGGGGAAGCAGTCTCTCAGAGCGTAATTAAATGATAAGTTCACATTCAAGGGACAATTGTAAGTTACTGAGACTGTCATATACAATGCCAAAAATAGGCTGTCTCATGATGAATACCCTTATTAACAGCTACACTGCTCTGTGTTCATAGGATATGGCTGGGGAATTTGGCAGGATGTAGTCCTGTTTGTTGAAGATCTCCCTGTAGATTTTATAAAGGATTCATATAAAAGACAACTACATCTGAAAAGCAAACAGACCATATAGTTGTAGCCCATGTTAGTGTGACTGTTAATGATGTGTTAATGGCTAAATTTGATCTCCAATCTTCCACTTCATTTGATGTAATCAAAGCCCCTTTTCTCAAAATGCATTGATAAAGACTTTGCTAATGTGAGAGAAACCTGTGTTGCTAACCAGTTATTTTCCTGTGTATCAAACTACTTACTATGGAGGCAGTGTTTGTTTCAGAAGACTTGCACCTCCAGCATTTTGTTATGGCTTTTGAAGTTGGGTCTGTGGGGGATGGTTCATTGGCTTTCATTTATATTGTATCTGTTTTCGTCCCCAATTTGTACTCTGTCAATAAAAAAAAAAAAGTGCCTATCCTTTATTCCAGTCATTCCGTGACACAGTTTAAAAATATGGCTATAAAAACTGGATACTCCAGAAAACTCCCTAGAACATATTTAATATCTCCAATCCTCCCAGTCTCTCACAACAAGAGGAAACCAGTTTTGCAATGGGCCCTGAAAGTGCATAAATATAGGATGATTTCTGACTGGAGCAAATGAGTACCTCTGCCAGCTGCCACTCCTCTTTGGTATAGCTTGGGCGCCAACTCCACACTGATCTCAGTTGTGGAAGTATGGCTAGAGGAGAGAGACATGGGCCTTTAGACAAGTAGGCCACAGGCTATCTAGAAATTTATAGGTCAAAACTAACACCATAAGTTCTATAAGGCGTGTAACATTGGTGTAATAGTGCTCATGGCAAGATGAAATAAACTAGTGTGATAGACCCAGACCAGTTGGGAACAGCAGAGTAGCAGAAGGGAGATATACTGGCCACTGGATAAGTAGTTTTCTGTTCCCTGAGTGACCAGAGCAGGGGCTGCTCCAGGCTAATAGACCACCTGACTCCAATTAACCTGCTAAGAGTCAGGTGAGGCAGTTAAGCACCTGACTCTAATTAAAACCCCTCTGATGCTATAAAAGGGCTCACTCCAGTCAAACCAGGGGGAGTCAGAGGAGAGGAATTGTGTGTGAGAGGAACTGGGAGCAAGAGATGTGCAAGAAGCTGAGAGTGAGTAGGCCTACTGCCGGAGGACTGAGAAGTACAAGCGTTATCAGACATCAGGAGGAAGGTCCGGTGGTGAGGACAAAGAAGGTATTGGGAGGAGGCCATGGGGAAGTAGCCCAGGGAGTTGTAGGTGTCGTGCAACTGTACCAGGAGGCACTCTAAACAGCTGCATTCCACAGGGCCCTGGGCTGAAACCCAGAATAGAAGGTGGGCCCGGGTTCCCCCCATACCTCCCAACTCCTGATCAAACACAGGAGGAATTGACCTGGACTATAGCTTCTACCAGAGGAGAAGGTCTCTGGACTGTTTCCTGACCCACAGGGTGAATCTGTGAAGCGAGCAAATCCACCAATAAGCGCAGGACCCACCAAGGTAGAGGAGGAACTTTGTCACACTAGCTACTAAATAGTGCCCCAGTTTCAATTTCTGGATAGATTTAAAACGTTGCCCTAAGTAGAGTGCATTGCAACCTTGTTTATTTAAATTAATTAATCTTTATTTATTTAAATAAAACCAATGTAGACTTTTTTAAGCATTCTAAATGAATCTGGCTTTACAGTAAAGAAAGGTATATCAGTTTTCAGCAGACAGAAAGGCTTTAGGGGAGTATAGGTAAGCATATACAAAAGGCCTCATCCTCATCAATGGAAGAACTCTTCTTGACTTCAGTGATCTTTAGATCAGACCTACAGACATCAAAGACATGAAGGAAAGAACAGTCTCATTTCCTTTAGAAATCCCAGTCATGTAATCAGTCACTGGGATTTCTGCAGATCCTTGTTTAATTAGATATTGGTTGTAGGGAAAGAGAAGCAATTGGGTGCAGAGTATATTTTGAAAGAAAACTCACATGACTCCTGAACAGATTCTGGGGGTCAAATCTTTGCCCCACTGAAGTTAATGGGAGGTTTGCCATCAACTTCATGCGGGATATGAGCCACAGCAAACTGGGAACAGGACGGTTCTCACGTGACTTTGTGGTCCTCACCAATGAAGGTCTCATGCACAGTGTGGTTCATGTTTCCATGCATCTCACGATCTGATTTTACTCACAGCAGTTTTACAGTGGTGTTTCTTCATTGACTTCAGTGGAGAGCAGGGCCGGCTCCAGGCACCAGCTGAGCAATCTGGTGCTTGGGGCGGCAGATTGTTGGAGGCGGCATTCTGCCCAATCCTAGGGTGGCACGGCTGCTTTTTTTTTTTTTTTTTTGGTTGTTGTTGTTGTTCCGCTCTGGCCGCCCTGTAGGGGGCGGCGGCGTGGAGAACCAGAGCGCCCTGCAGGGCAGTCCTCTTCCTTCCCTCCCCGGCGACCGGAGCGGAGCCCTCGCGGCAGCAGCAGGAGGCGGCACAGCGGGAGGGGCCGCGTGGCAGCACCCCTGCTGTAGTTCTGGCCGCCCCCTTCCCGCCCGCTCCCTTCCCCTCCCCCTCCCCCCTCAGCCGGTCCCCCTGCACCCGCGCTCCGGCCGCGCTGCAGGTTTTTTTTTTTTTTGCTTGGGGCGGCCAAAAAGCCAGAGCCGGCCCTGGTGGAGAGATCCCTGATATTACACCAGTGTAAGTGAGAGGAGAATCAGGTCCCAGGTCTGAGTAGAAGTGAAATCTTGCATTTCAGAGTCAATTTTACTATTCTCACTGTCTGTAAACCAGCAACAGTTGAGAGTAGTGCCAACCGGAAGAGATGGGAAAGACACACAACTTTGTTAGAAAATTTTTGTTTCCTGGAACCATACTCAAATGTTTTACTGTATTTCCTTGGCAGAAAGGAGGGAGTCCACTTAAAGACAAAGGAAAATATATAGGCTTGCTGTGTCCTTGAGTCATAAAAAGGAAAATTCTTAGGCCATTAATACCTGGGTTTGGGTTGAGAGGGGAGAGTGGCAAGGTGAGGAGAATGGCTGAGCAAACTTGACTTGGGGAAGGAGATAATACTATCACCTTGCCTCCAATTTGAATGTGAAAGGGTATATTGGGAGGAGAAGGTAAAGCTATAGCTGGGACCTAGATGGGCAAATAAAAATGGGGAGGGGAGTGAATGAAAGTGTGGAAGAAACAGTAGGAATAGACTGTCTTGTTTTTTCAGCAGTTTTTTTTTTTTTTTACCACAACTTGAGTGAGCCCAGACTACACAATACCTATGATACCAGCCAGAACCCAGATTCTGAAACCATTCTGTCCATTGTACCAGGTTGCACCTTAAATAAGCCCAAAATCTAGCTAATGCTCAACGTAACAGTCCAAAATTTGCATTGATTCTGATCTGACTGACATTGATGAAACTCCATTAATGTCAATGGAATTGCTCCCAATTTATCCTGGTGTCAGTGAGATCAGCATCAGGCCCTATGAGTATAGTGTCAAGCTGGACAACTAGTAAAAATAAAGCAAAACAAAGAAATCCCTGAGAACATAAGAACGGCCGTACCGGGTCAGACCAAAGGTCCATCTAGCCCAGTATCCTGTCTATCGACAGTGGCCAATGCCAGGTGCCCCAGAGGGAGTGGACCTAACAGGCAATGATCAAGTGATCTCTCTCCTGCCATCCATCTCCATCCTCTGACAAACAGAGGTTAGGGACACCATTCCTTACCCATCCTGGCTAATAGCCATTAATGGACTTAACCACCATGAATTTATCCAGTTCTCTTTTAAACTCTGTTATAGTCCTAGCCTTCACAACCTCCTCAGGTAAGGAGTTCCACAAGTTGACTGTGCGCTGCGTGAAGAAGAACTTCCTTGTATTTGTTTTAAACCTGCTGCCTATTAAGGATTATTCATGAATCCTGAAATTTTACTACAGATGTTTATTTGTCCAAAAATTAGCATTATAAAATGAGTCTCATTGATGTCAATGACTGTAACTGCAGAGAGAAATATATAATAGGTCTTGCCTATGCTAGAAAAGTGAGTCTCCATATTATAGCAACTGTCACCAGTGGTAGCAGCTATGTAGACACTAGTGTACAGAGAGCTCAGGAGGTTTTACCACCATGCCATGAAAACTTGCTCTGAGAATAACAGATAACAGACTTCCCATGCTTACTTTGGGATGAATTAACATATCTCACAAGTGCTTAAAGATAGGCATGTGCATCTTTCAAAGATTGGGATCGTACAGAGCAGTTTAAATTTTAAGCAGTAGCTTTATTTTAGAATTCCCTTATTTTACTTGGCCACGTTTTGCTTTGTGGTAGATGGGCGCCTCCTGAGTGTCAGCCCCATTGCGTTGGTTGGGTGTCTCAAAAGTGCTTATTTGTATTAATTTTACAGAAAGGAAGTGTGTGGGGTTGAGCCAGATGAACTGTTACAACTTTGCGTTTTCTCAGCTCCAGGTCAGAGGAATTTTATTATCATGCTGCATAATATTCTGTTGTGTCTGTAAGATTCTGCTGGTTGCTCTTCCTTTTGGTGTCATGGCTGCCTATTGTAAAACAGAGCATGTAGGTTTTGCAGAAGAGCTGCCATAAACCTATTCTATTCTATTCTTCTGAATAGGTTCTGATACCATGCTCACTGCTGTGGTATCTGCACACCTTCCAGGAGCTCATTAAGCAGTGTGACTAACAGCTGCCATGTGTTTGTTCTCTCATCCTGTCCCCAGAGTGTGTGCTGAAGTATTTTGTTTTGGTAGATTATTTTTTAAAATGTACATGGTGCTTTGTGATTGTGTAGAGAAGGTAATGTCAAAGAAATGGACATTGCATTGGCCGTGAAAGGTGGTAAGCTATGTGATGTTCCTTAGTTCTTGGCGAAGTTCATTCCACAGTAGCAGACCTGCCCCTGAAAAAATTCTGTCTCCTGCATGGATGAGCTTTACCCTTACCGTAGACAGTTTCATTGCTGGAGTAGCAGACTTGTTTATCATGGCCCTCATCCTAGAGCTTTTAGATATCATTGGACCAGGTCAACGAGTGCCTTGAAAATAAGGAATGAGACTTTGAACTTCATATGATAGTCTGTGGGAAGACAGTGTAGAGAGAGTGCGGTCCAGCTTTACAACTCCTCACAAGTAAAATGTTACCAAGAGGAAGAAGATTGGGGGGTGGGGGGTAAAGGGAGAGCTGTCTGGGTGTAGTGAGCATAGTCCAGAACAGTGCTCCAGTCAAACCGCTGCATGTCTGTTACACAGACCAATGCTTCTACTGAATCCAAATTCTATACGCAGCCCATGATGCCAGACAGAACTTCAAGTGAGCCCAGATTCTGTGCCCTTGCTCATGATACCAGAGAACGCAGAAAGTGAAGATGAACATTGTTTTCTGTTTAAACTGCAGGCGGAATTCAGGTAGGCAGAATATAGTAACCCTAACTGGAGTTTGGCTAATGGTTTGGGATTAATATCCCCAAAAGGGTCCATGGGAATGTTAATAACTTTGTCAGTTTAGTTATGACAATTCTCTTAGTTTTCCATCTTATCTGAAAAATAGTCCCTCCAGCGCAAACAGTAGAGCATTTGTTGAGTGCTGACTGGCTCCCAGGATTGTGTGTCCTCTACTGATTCATCAACCCCACTTGCTGCAGCAACCTAAGGCCCAGATTCTGCAAACTGCCCCAACCCCCTGCACTCATTTGGAGCCCCACTGAATCAATCTGTAGGATTTTGGGGGTGGGGAGGAGTGTCTAAGCTTAATTTGTTTGGGATCTCCTCTCCCAGCCTAATTCTGCTTAGCTTGTGAGAACATGACAAGGTCAGAGTGCCAAGTGCTATGGATGTAGTAATTTTCTAAGGGTCAGAGCATTTACATGGCAATGGCTTATCTTTGTTATTTTAAAGATCTCTGATATCAATCTTGTTGTTGTTGGTATTGGGTCAGTCTGAGGATGTTCAGTCATGCCTTGTAGCAACCCAGCCCCTAGCCATTAACCAACCCTACTGAGGGGTCACTGCTTCTGTCCTGCACAGGCAATAGTTAAAAGAATATTGTGACTGTTGCACCTACCTCTGTGTTTTACCTGAAGATAAAGAAGCCTCTCATAGGTTGGACTTGTGACTAAAGAGCTGGAGCTACTCTATTCTGCAAGATCCAGTCGTGGGGAAAGTGTGAGGAAAAATATGTATGATTGTTGGCTGAGTTTTTCAATAGAAACTCAAGGAGTTAGGAACCTAATTGCATTGAAATTCAGCTCTGGTGGAGCTAGGCTGATGTGTGTGCAATGAACTTGTTTCTGTATTTTTCTTGAAAATTTATTAAAGCGTGGGGGAGGGGCAAAGGGGTATAAAATGTTTGCAAAAGGTTTTTACACTGTGATTGATGTGACATGACTGCCAGATTCTGGGTTTTTGTCTGCCTCTCAAGGTCTTGAGTATCCTATTTGTTAGTTAGATAAAGAACTTATTAATTTTTTTTTATTTGTTCAAAACAATCTATTGCAACATAATTCCATTGCCTCATCATGGAAGGGTGATGAGGAATTGAGTACTTGATTAAAACCCCCAAACAAATAAGTTTTTTTTCCCTTTACAACAGACTTTCTATTTTGAGCATGCTCAATTGCAATAAATTGGATTGTCATCGTTCACTGGGACACACAGTACATGTCGGTTTTGCAAGCCAGCAGGAAGTTATTAATCTATCACTTACTACTAAGATGACAGTGATATTTAGATTCAGAACTCAACAGGAATGTGCATCACAATTGGATGCTGCTGGATAACAGTCCCAGAAGCTCCTCTGTGATATGTGATAGATCTATAAGACAATTGTTTCAGGGCACTTTCCTGTATATTGTAAATATGATGCATGATGACGTGACCAATTATAGCAGGCTAATGTTCAAACAGCATGTCACAACCTGTGTATCAATGTATTAGATCTCTTCTCTCAGCAAACAAATGACACTGAGAGCAAGAGCAACTGCAGAGTCATTGGCCTAATAGAAGGTCAAGATATCTGCATTACTACAACATTATTACATCATTATTTAAACCAGTAAAGGAAATTTGGTGTTAACCCTTTCAATCTATTTATCTCTTCATGGTGGCATTCTGCACTGCATACAAAGGTCAAGACCTACTCCATGGTTGAAAGCTGGCTTCTGCCAGAATAAAGCTTGGCACAGTGGTGGAAAATTCACCAAGGGAGGTGGTTGTGGCAGTGTGAAGTGACTGCAAACTCCTTTTGGGAGAGGACTGTATGGCGTTCTCACCGCTTCAAAAATGGGTAGCCTGGCCAAGCTGGAAAGAGGCCATACAAAACCTGGTTTGATGGGCAGTATACCAATCTAGTGCCTCCATGGTGGAAAACCCAGAGGAAGTCTGCAGCAGAAATGCTGCCACCCATCTCTCAAGGTGAATGTTCCTGGGGCAGAAAGAGCCTCCTTGGTACAGGAAGTTGTCTCTTTTCCCTTCTTGCACTAGTTGTAGTGAAACATGCCCAGGAGTTGATTTGTCAAGTTGCTCCATTTAGGGCCCTGCCGTGTGAGGCACTGAAATCGATGAGGATAGCACCTGGCAGGATTGGGCCTGTTGTGTGTATGTTTTTCATTCACTAGATATCAGGAATTGGTGGTTTTCTGCTTACACAGGTGGACTCTGTGTCATGCTTACCTGTTTGCATTCAATTACTTTTCTGCTGAGAGCATATTGCAAGTCATCTAGTTTTGTTTCGTTTGATATATTTGTTGTAGACAATGGAATAGCTCTGTGCTCCAAAGAAAAATCTTTGTATGTGCAACCTTGTCCCCGTCGAGTTTCTTAGTCCATATCTGTTTGGGCGTACAATCAGATGCACTGTGCAGAGCCAGCGTTTCAGCAATGTGGCTCTAATGAGACAAACCTTCCACTTTAGAATACTTTTGGGTCACTGTGGTCATTCCGAGTACTTTATGGAGGATTTGTGAGCCCATGGTTCTGTTGTATGAGCAGAAACTGTTATAAGGTAACATATAAGTTGAGAGGTAACCTTTCAGCAGAATGGTTTGAGTTAAAAT
Organism: Emys orbicularis; assembly: GCF_028017835.1. Classification (NCBI taxonomy): domain Eukaryota; kingdom Metazoa; phylum Chordata; order Testudines; family Emydidae; genus Emys; species Emys orbicularis. Next base: position 22,207,184 of record NC_088696.1, read on the forward strand.
AAAGGGATTGAAAAAGAGTACAATGACCAAAAAAATCTATAAAAATGCAATTGCGCTAATATAATTTTATCACTTATTTAAAAATTTAGTCGACCCAAAAGACTACCAAGTGTGAAATTAAGGAACAGCTCCTCTACTTTTATGGAAATCACTCTTCTTCACTTGTCTAATAGCCTGATTTTGTCAGATCATTTATTTCCATGGTTTTAAAATGAGCTTGACAGACAGAATTTTATAACACCACTTTACTGCAAATAAGAACATCATTTTCGCTTATTAAAACTGAAGCTTAGAGAAAGCATTAAAATTAACAGTTCACTCTGCTTTAACCTTTTGAATACTACTGTGACTTTACACTCTGGACTACGTTTAAGGAAAGAGTAGGGTTCAGAAGTAGGTGGTACAGAGTTCTTAAAGGGCATCTGAGTGAGAATCAGCCTGAACTATTTGCTGGACTTTGCTCACACTTGCTTTTGACAATTCTTTATATACAAATGTTTCAAATCTCACCCACAAATGAATTCTTGCCAAAGTGACTTCAGGCCGGAGAACATAGTGGTATGGAGTTAGGGTGTTATACCAAACATGATCTGAGATAACAGGCATGTTGCCACACACCGCAAATAGTGTAAAATGGGGCTTATTTTCCTAACTGATGTATTAGTTTCCTTTTTGAGCAGTAAAATTTGTGACTAGTTTTGGAGGTCACTGACAGATAATAGATACCTAGTGCTGGCTCTAACTCAAACACTGTGGGATGGTGGTTGGAGAGTCGAATGTCTTCTCCATAAGTACAGCTGGACCATATCTGCATTGGTGGAATCAGAAGTGACAGTTTAAATCAAGTTTTCCCATGCACGTTCATGCTGCTGTGTTTTATTTTATTATTTTGCTATGAGTTATATGCCCAAAGTTGCTCAGTAGCATACGTATTCAGTCAAGTCCTGCTCTTATGTTTTGTTATTTTTAAACCTAAGTTCACTACAGAAATAGGAGTACAAGGTCACACACTGTTTCAGGCCAATCTTTCTTAGCTAAGTCATCACTGTATCCACCGTGGTTTTCTGTTGTAACCTATCTAGTTAATGCTGATGATAACTATTACTTTCTTCAATTTGTATGATGTAATTTGTAGACAACGAGCCGGATCTGCACTGGCACCAGGTCCAAGGACCTGTCTTAGGCCATTCACCCAATGTGGAGGTTGCAGAGATATAAGGCACCCAGAATCTTTCCTCTTCCAGTTAGGGCAACACTAAAATTTTTGGGGCAGGAGGAGGGCTAGCAAGAGAGGAATGTGGCCAGTGGATGTGCTGGATTTGTGTATGCCCTCATCAGCCTCCATGGCCATGCTCTAAAGGAACCCCAGGCAGAGCAGCAGATGAAACACACTCTTCCCCTCACCCAGGGTGGGATTTTGCTAAATGCAGAATTAGTGAAGCTGGAACAGAAAAGTGCAGTTTGCACCTGATTTCAATACCTCTTTCTCTCTCTCTCTCTCTGAATGGGACATACAGGAACCACACTGGCAGGGCCAGGTTATTAAAAGCCAGGTGTGGAGAAGAGAGTTAAAAGGAGAAGACCTACTTACTTTGGCACTGACCAGGAAGGAGAGCAGAGCTCTGTTTCTCCCTCGGTGAGGGAAGCCTGGTTTCAGCCTGGAGTCTGAGACAGCATGCTGGCTGGACAAGACTCTGGGTGTGTGGGGTGACAGGACCTGCTGACACAAACCAAAGGAGTGGAGTTGGAAGACAGGCCCTGAGTAGAAGGATGGGGTCTTGTCAAAGCTTCATTGGATTATCCTGTTTTGAGTTCTTATCTGTCTTTAGTTTATGGACTTTAACACTCTGAAGGGGTAGGGACTCAAATGGAGGGCTAAAGCATGTCTGAGTTGGACCCTGCAAGAGGGGGACTGTCGGAGACCCTGCATCAGGGTGAGTAGTGCTGTGTTGAACCACAACAACACAGAAGCTGTGATGGGGTACTGCTATGTGCCAAAAATGCGGAGAGTCTGAATCACAAGGAACAGCTTTGTGTAACAGTCTATTGACCTTCTTCACAGCTGATTCCATCTTGCCAATACTCTATGGGAATGCTGGGGAGGAGGTATGGTGGTCACACTCCTGTTTGCCTGCAAATTCATTTAATTCTTCTGAGGCCACCGGGGTCTGTTGTCAATGGATTCAGTTTCTGGAATGCCATATCTCACAAAGTGGGCCTTCAGTTTGCCAATCACTGACTTGCTTCTTGTATCAGGCAGGACACTGACCTCTCAAATTTGAATCATAGTCCACTGCTCTATGCATGTGACTACATTGCATCTAACCTAACTCCCTGTGGTGCCTGTTTTCCTGGTGTCTTGCCAATAACACTCCCTCCAATGAACATGGGCCCTATGATTCCAGTTCCACTGATCATGATAGTCACAGGTGTTTGGGACATGCTCAGGTTTATAATGAAGTGAGAGCCTACAGATAGTTCACAAGCCTGTTCACCAACATTCATTGAAGGTCTACATGTAGTCTGAGTTCTAATCACTGTAGCTTTGTGGTGTGATTAAGCCATCATTCCTTGCCTTTAGGGATCAATCCTATGGACTAGAGATTGCGAATCAAATTGCCACTATGCCCTGAAGTCTGCGAATCAAATGAACAAGTTTATTGCACTGAGGCTCCAGATTTTAATTGTACTAGAGTCTAAAAAAATGGCCAGAGAACTTTTTACTGTGATAGGGAATTAATCTCCCATTACTTCCAAATGATGAGTTGCACACCAGACGGTACAAAAAAGAAAGAAAGATGTGGCTGTAGCATTGGAAAAGGTACAGCCCTGCATTGTCTTCACAAATGAAAGAAAACAGAGCTGTATAATTTTCAAACAGCAGTCCCAAATTCAAATTAAGTTTGATGCTGTAGGAAAATCTAACATTCTAAGACTAACATGCATCTCCAAACTTTAGTACTAGATAAGGAAAACAAGTTTCTGTGAAATCCCCCGGCTGCAAGTATGGAAATCAATAAACTTTTAAATGATCATTTCCCAACCCGGGATCTTCTTAGAAAGGCCTTCAGATAAGGTAAAAATATCTTATTGTGAGCTACAGCTGTAATAGCCAATTAGCCATCCAGTCGTCTAGTGTGCCATAGAGATATCATCAATCCAGGATGAATATGTTCTGCAGCTATTCAGTAACACACCAAAGAAATATAACAGCTGTAGGAACAAGTGGCGATGAAATGGTGATAGAATAGGCTAGTAAATGCAGGGAGGTTTTTCATCATATGACAACATCTTGCAAAAAATGAAGAGCAAGAATCACAAAAAATGAAACACTGTAACTCATAATTCCTTCTTGAAGTGACTGGAAATCTACAAGTTTTTAGTCTCAAAAGGAGGATTCTGATATTTTTGAACTTCCCCTCCAATGGGACACACATACATTAGTTAAGATTTTTAAGTTTAACGTAGAGCTCAGCAGGAACCTTCTTTGGAAATCAAGCCTACTGGAAGGAACCGTATTTTGATATTTTCCACTTATATCAGTGGGAAGAAGAAACATTTGGGTGTGCCAATAGTGTAATTGATGGAGATGGAGATGTATACAAAAATACATGATTTGCACATGGAAACACAAGTTTATGAACACAAATATGGGGTTTTGAACACTCAGAGGATGAAAGCAAAATTTTGCAGGTGCATCTATTGTATCTTAAAAAATATTTTTTTCCCAAATGACACCTAGAAAGTCACTTGCAGGTGAAAACTGCTAGAATATCAGAAAGCAAAGAGATGGATTATTGGGCTCAGAAAACCAAAACATTATACTGCAGCTAAAGAATGAAGAGGGAGGTGAATTTGACTGAGATTTTATGTAAATCCAGTCCAGGTAGTCCACACCAGAGTTTGATTTACAACTGTAATGGACTGTGCGGGTGAGCAGAGTGCAGATAGTAAGCAGAAGAGCAGTTGCTGGTGGACTGCTAACCAAATCAAAAGATGGACATTCCACCATCTCTTTGGTGGGTTTTCTATTGGTCCAGCAATATTTGCTGTTGAGGAACGGCAGAACTCAATTACCTAGGGCTCTAGATTTGTGAATTCATGACAACTACCAAAGCACAAGTAGTGTGCTGGATCCTACAGGTACTTCCTACTTGACAGCACCAGGAGTCGGAGCAACTTGTATTCCAGTGCTCAGCAGCTAACAGCACTCAAGTTACTGAGTTTCCCAGTTTATTTAATGTCATTGGCTTGCTCAAAAATCTAGTTAATTTCATGGAGGTAATATGTTTCAATCTGTAATACAGTCCATCTCATAGACAAATCCATTTCTATATCAGATGGAAGTAACGTAAGAATTTGAATGTCTGAAACAACTCAGCATGAAGGAACAAGTCACCTGCCATCCTTCCTAAGGTATTTCCCTTCACTGTGGCACCAAAATAAAAATATCCAGTGGTGATATGAATTAGTATTGAGATGTCCCACCGCACCAGACCTATTAAGCAGGAATGCCATTTTTCAACAATAGTGGACTATATTATTGTGGTTCTTAATGGGGAAGCAAGCTGAATCTAAAATCAGGATACCAATAACTGGTGTTGCTCTCCACTGTTTGCTATATCACACAACCTTCTCCGCTCCTGTTAGTTTCTGGGGTTATAAAACATCTTGGGTGAAATCCTGCCACATTGAAGTTATGGGGATTTTGCCATTGACTTTACTGGAGCCAGGATTTTATCCCGAACATTACCTTATCATTTGCCACCAGAGTTTTTCAAGATCCTAGTTGACAAATATAAATCCCCTTCTATGGCTCCACCCAGGTAGGGCATGACAAGCCCCTTAAGCTACATTGCATGAACAGGAACTGGCCCTTCATTGTAAGAAATGTGAATTTTAGGTCACAAGTTGAGTGTGAGGGCCATAAATACAAATAGTACTAGAAATTGTGCACACACTTTTTTGCAACATTGGAAATTTCAGCTTCTTTGGGACTCTTCCTCCCCCAGTAAAATTAGCAGCAATTTCACCCCTGTTTTCCCTCTACTCCACCCCCACAAGTGTTATTCAACCTATGAGAGGTTTGCAAAAAAAAAAAAAAAAAAAAAGCTGCCTGGAGTGCATTCTTTGTAAAGTGCTCTACAGCTTTGCAGACTTTGGCCTGGTCCACACTAACCCCCCACTTCGAACTAAGATACGCAACTTCAGCTACGTTAGTAACGTGGCTGAAGTCGAAGTACCTTAGTTCGAACGTACCCCGGGTCCAGACGTGGCAGGCAGGCTCCCCCGTCGACTCCGCGTATTCCTCTCGCAGAGCAGGAGTACCGGCGTCGACGGCGAGCACTTCCGGGATCGATCCCAGAAGATCGATTGCTTACCGCCGGACCCGGAGGGAAGTATAGACGTACCCTTTGAAGCAGCTTATTTGAAACTGTAGAAAAATTTAAGAAAAAAATTAGGGGTCCAAGTTCTCAGCCAATGTAAATCAGAGTAGCTCCATTGATTTCAGTGGATCTCTGCTGATTTACACCAGCTGACTGCCTGGGCCTAGATCTCCCCAAGTGGTGTAAGGATATATATTTAAAGTAAACATTTATTTCATCACTCTGTTGGTGAGCACTTTTACGTACCATCTTCCTTATCGTTCCCCTGCATAGTTCAGTTGTTAACATTTTCTCCTTTCATGGTCTTTAAGATGTAAATAATCACCTGATTAAATATCTCTTGAGAAGATTATGCTATGGATACAGGACCGTCATTGCAGCCCTCATAATCAATGTTTCACTTGTTCATATGATATATGTACACCTGTGAGTTGTTGCCATTACCCTTGATTGCAGTGTGGGAGATTCTTAGTTTCAAACATAATCATGCAAAATCATTTTTTTAATAGTGTCTAGTTGCAAATGCAAAAGTAAAGAAATGCACCTACTGTAGATAAACAAAGCAGCATGGCTGTTGTAAAAGAAACAAACAAACCAAAAAAACCCCTAACAACAGTTGTTGAGGCAGCTTTAACTCCTACATTCCTCTTATCACAAGCAGGATGGGTTTATAAAGGATACACCTTGCCAGAAAATCTTGATTGCTTTTTAAAAATTAATCGATGAAGGAGATGCGTTAGATATAATATATCTGGATTTTGGTGCGACATTTGATGTTGTCTCTCACAAAATCTTATCTGAAAAATTAATTCAAATCAGCTTAAGTAGAATCACTGCCATGTGTATTGAACCTTCAGCTAACAGATTGTACAAAGGGTAACAATAAAAGGCAACACTTTGAGCGTAGGGGAGGTTCCTAGTAAGGAACATGTTAAGTCCAGGCTTATTTAACAGCTTCGTTAATGATCTGGAAGAGGGGAGTAAACAACCACTTAATGAAATTCACCAATGATACCAAATTGGTACCACTGAGGACTGAGAGAAATAATAGGAAGGGAACAGAGAAATTAGAAACATACCAAGGAAATAATTAAGAAGAATGCCAGCATGGACAAATGCAAGGTAATATACTGGGGAAAAATAAACTCAGACACCAATACTCTATGGGAGGGAGAAACCTGGAAAGTAGTAACACAAGGCTGAGAGTGAAGAGCAAATTTACCAAAACTCTGCTGTGGAATATGGCAGTAAAATAACCAAAGGCACCAAAGCAGTTCTGGACTACAAATATAGAGGTACTGCTAATTGTCGTACCCTTTATGCCAGAGGGGAAACGATATAGATACTGAGAAAATGACTCTGCACTACCTGAGGATTCTTCCACTGGTTGCTTAAACAGATTTCAAGGCTGCTTCCTGCTACCCAAGAGATGCAAATAGCTTTAGCAGACCCAAGAATTGGGCCCCAAGAATAAAGGAGAAATTACTTTGGATTGCCCCAAAGAGGAAAAGTACAAGTAATGTGATACTTTTGGGGGGGGAAATAGAAAAATTATGCTGAATATCAGGGAGAAAAACCTCCCAATGGTGAGCTCTATTGGGTTGTAGAATAGTCTGTCAAGGAAAGTAGTTCAAACCCCATCACTTACGATATTTAAACACTGACTGGAGATAACCCCAGAATAATGCACTATAGGAAACAACCCTGCATTGTCAGAGGAAAGGGCTAGGTGTCCTAACAGGCTTCTTACACCTCTAACTTTTATGATACTAAGGTATAAATCGCTAATATTACTGCAGTGTTTTAATCCCCACCCACTACATTACATAGACACACGTGATTTTTTTGAGAAGGTTTGGACTATTAGCATCTCAGTTATGGAAACCTTTGTGCTAAAATACTTTTGTGATGTATTGAGATAAACCACATAATTCAATAACTCTCAAAGTCTTACTTATCTTTTTCTGAATGGGTGCAGTTGTTGAACTTCAGGGTACATTAAAATATATTGAAATATTGACACAACACCTTTTAGTGGAAAACTGCCTTTATGCTATTCTTTGCTATGTACTATTTTATTTTTCGGTGTGTGTCCATCCTGAGTTCTGTACTCAGAACATGAAAAATGGCCAAAGTAGGTTTTGAGAAATTTGGTCTTGTAATTACAGTAAAAGGGCACCTGTCAGGAAAATACATCAGAGTAACCAAACATAGATAAAAACATAGCTTTGAATTGGGAGAGCCAATTCAATCACACTATAAGAAGGCACAACTCCCACTGAAAATTCTTATACTAGAGTAGAATTTGGCACTGCACACAAATGCAGTGCAAACAAACTGCAGCTGTAGACTTCATAAAAAGGTGAAAATGACTGTCAGAGTATACATCTGAACTACACTGTAGGCATATATTACTCTAACTAGTGTCCTGAAGTGAATTTAAGAAGGCAGGTGATCATTTATATCTAAAAGACTGGAAAAGGGTTAAATAAGGGATTATGAGGTGGAACTACTAAAATGGTAAGATGCACTTTCCAGGAGTAAATATAGAGCACATTTTATGAAGTAAATAAATAAAAATACACCCAAGCAATTTATATCCCATGCACTCAAACTCTTATTGGAATGGCTGGTCTCATATCCTCCTCAGAGAAGAGACTGTGAGTATAAGGTTTGGGTGAAAAAGCAACCTCCCTACTAGCAAGATTCTTGCAAATTTTGAGGCACAACAATTTCACAAGACAGGTATTCTAAATCTCTGCTGATCATTTTCACTTCCCATGCTTGCAATAATTCTACAGCACAGCTAATATTTGATTGATCAAAAGTAAGCCTGACATGAAACTGTCAGGAAAATGAGAGTGGGACAATATTTTTGGTTGGCTCTACACAGGGGCTGTTTGCCACAGTTTAAATGTCTGATTTACGGACCCTGGCCTATTCTTATGCATGCACAAAATTATTCATGCACGTACATATACCCACAGTTTACAGGTGCAAACACGTGTGCATAAGCTCGAAGTGTTGAGCTTTTAGGGTACGCAGGCAGATGTTTGCATTTGTGAAGTATGTGTGCATGTTGTGCACAAAATTGCATGTAAGAAGAGGCCAGGTGGAAAATTTGACTCTCAATCTCTGGTAAACAGTTCATTGCAGATCAAATTGGTCATAAGATACTAGAAGCTGCATAATACTGGAGTTGTGACAGCACAGCTAGTTCTGTCCCTTTCATCTTTCTAGTAAATGTTGTTAGTGAAACAATTTGGTTTCTTCTTTATTTTGCTAACTAGACACACATTTTCTTGTCAATCACCAGAAGTGTTGAGGGAAATTTAAAGGCACTAGATATGGAATTAATTCTCTTCCTGCTTACACTAGTTTTATGCTGGTGTCATTTCACTGGGCCAAATGCAGCACTGAAGTCAATGGTGGTACATCAGGATTGAACTTGGTCCTATGATTTCAGTAGAGTTATTCCTATTTAAACCAGAGTAAGTGAGAGGAGATTCAGTTCTGATGTGGACAGTGGTGTCCAAAAGTCACCTCTCAGTGGTAGTGGAGAGATCACAGTTATTACTGATTCCAAGTGTAGAAGTACTACAGTATCTCAGTCACCATGGTGTGGTAAGTGTCACTTAAATATTGACTTTTTAATGGTGACCACTGTAACCTTGTCAAAACAATAGCTAATGGGTATGTTATAACTATCCTCAAGTATTGAAAGGGTAAAATAAACACCAAGGTTGGGAAGACGTTGTATTAATTAAAGGAAAATTTATGCTGAAGATCAGTAAAACATTTTGTGATGTTGAGATCTAGTAAGCTGTGCCATAGTGTCCCAAAGAAAGAGAAAGAACACATTTACATTTTCAAAGGATTATACATAGACAAACTAATAAGGCTTCCTAACCCTCAGTGATCCAGGTGGGTAGGTAGATAAGTATGATCATCAGCCCCATTTCACAAAAAGAAAACAGAAGCACACAGAGAGATTGACTGACATTCCTATGTCACACAGCAAGTCAGTCCAGGGTTAGATGCTACAAATAATTAAGTAGCTTTTTACAGCTGAGGAATCTGAAAGAGAGGCCTAAACTCATCATTAATGTAGCTGCACTGATGTCACTGGAGCTACCCCAGGAAGAAATGTGAAAATGTGGCTAAAAGAGATTAAATGACACGCCTGGGAGGCAATGGGGTAGTCTGACAGATTAGCCATTGGCTACTAGCAAGTGCTTTAATAACCAATGTGACCTAATCTTTTCCCATCTGGGATGAGTTTGTAAGTGGGAAGGGGACATTTTTATAGGGTAAATGGTGAGTGTGCCTGGCTGGCTGCTTTGTGTCAGGTGGGAGAGTCTCTCTGAGAGCTAACAGATGCTCTTTGAACTACACATAGTTGTGTATGCTCTGTTCACTTAATGTTTTGGCACAAAGCCAGCTTTACCTCTTACAGATGTGCTGGATCTTCCCATTTTATTACATAAACAGTGGTAACCCTAATAAAACAGACTGCATCTTAATGGCACATTGGAAGGCAGTATCCCCATTTATAGTTAAAGAGAGACTTCAGATAACCTACACTGGCTAAAATGACACAACCAACTGCTGCAGGGTGACCGGGGTACCTCCTGCATAGCACAACTTGGCAAACAGGCCTAATGCACTGGTAGTCCAGTAACCGTCAAATTAACACGCTGTCATGAATCATATACTGTCTCCTATTCTAATCAGCACGTACTACATTCTCTGTTCTCCAAACGATATATTTAAAAACATATTTAGCATAATACAGTATTACATAGTTCTACCTGTGTCACCTGTCTCTTGTTCTAGTGTACATATAGGGCCCAAGTTGTTGGACCATTATAAGCACAATTGTGTGGCAAAATTTAATATAGGCTTTGGCTCAAGCCCTAAATGTATTTGTTACTTGTGTGCTAGTAACTTACCTACACCGTAACTGTTTCTTCTACTAAAATAATCTGACAGTAAAACCAAACCAGTTGTTTCAGGAAGCTGTGTATTTGACAATTTAATCAATCTCTTGCTCTTATATATATATATATATATATATAGTTCTCTCTCTCTCTCTCTCTCTCTCTCTCTCTCTCATATATATATATATATATATATATATATGAGAGAGAGAGAGAGAGAACTATATATATATATATATGGTATTTTTCATCCATAGACTTCTGAGTGTTTTACAAAGGAGGAAAGTATCATTATCCCAGTTTTACAATTGGGGAAACTGAGATTTTGAGTATTACATTAGTACACTTATAAGTAAAATACTAATCAATAGGGGGATACAATGTATACATAGTTTTCATGAACTACTTTAACAGCAACAAGAAATCTGTAAGATATCGAAGACTGACACTTTTTTCATACATATCTTGTTTACGTTTTCCCAAGGAATATGGCAGGTGTCCTGGATATTTCCTTGAAGTGTGTGTGTGTGTGTGTGTGTGTGAGAGAGAGAGATAAATATCAGCATTTTGATAGACAACCCTTTCCCCCGCCTGAAACCTTCATTGATGAAAGCTCACAATGTGACCATGCGGTAGGTAGATGTTAGTACATCCATTGTACAGAGGGGTAATTGAATCGCTGTGTTGCTTTAGACATGTCACAACAGCCTGTGTATGAGTGTTAGAGTTTTGGAATATAATCCAAGAATTGTGTCTTCTACTACTGTGCTCTAACAGACCCATTGCTATGGTATCACTCCAGTACAGTTACAGAGCCAATCTTTTCCCAAAGTAAGTTATCTGGATACAGAAAATCCCTGTCTGATCAATGGGACACTCAAAACTGTTCATATTTCTTGAAGATTTATGGAGTGAGCTGCTAAAGGAGACTTCAGCTTCTTTAGCTGAATTCTGGCATTGGGGCCCAGAGATGGACAAAAGTTGTGTGGAGTTTTTTTAAGTTACTTCCAAACATTTACCCTAAATCTTTAATTACCATTTATATTAGACATTTCTTCTCTTTGTGTGAATTACCAAAACATGTCCAGAAATTTGGCTGTCACTAAAAATGGACTATTTAAACCCAAGTAGTGAGAGTTCCTAGCATCTCCTTGCCAGCCACATTTTATACTTATAACATCTGAAAATACTGAGTGTACCCAATATCCATTCTGAATCTTTGAAGTGTTGTTCAAGCCTTTGAAATATTGAAACAATTTACTGGCCATTTAACATCTTTTTGGATTATTTTAAAGATCTGGGCATTCAAGTCTCTTTTACTTGTACCATTCTTTATTTCCCTGCTAGGCTCCAAACACTTGAAAATACATGGGCTGCAATGATGCAAATAAATGACATCCTAGCAGAACCTAAAAGCAGGAATAGGTTAGGTACACTAGGGAAGAACAAATTTCCTCAAGGGATAGGTGAGGAGCCTTGTGCCATTTCATGTAAACTCCTAAAATGATTGTAGGCTATCAATCCACTTGCCTGAAATATTTTTTAGCTCAAGGAATGAATTTGGCAGGGAAGTTAAATGATTTATTTAGAAGCCTTAGGCTTATTTTTAAAAACAAATTAATGAAGAGAGTGTTTCTTGCTCTTTGAAACTTTCTTCTCTGTTTTCTCAGCTCCTGAACATAGTGAGTAACTCTGTTCACCAAGGCCCTCCCCAAAATATTTCCCTTTTCTTGTATCTAGGTGCTGTTTGCAAGTAGCAATGCACCAAACAATTTGTTCTGGGCTATATTGCAAATCAGCATTTATAAATCAGAACTTTGAGTTAAAGTAAAAGTAGGATTTCATAAACTAGATCATTATTGTATAGCTTCAATGTTATAAATCAGTCAGTTGTATCCTAAGTGCAAAGTGAGGATTTGTAAATCAAAGCATTTTATTTCGGAATTTCTCAGCTTGATTTGTAAATCTGTTATAGAATTTGTAAATCCAGATTGTGGTATGTAAATCGATTTTGGGACCTATAAAGCAGTTGAATGTTTTAGCTAAATCTAATGTTTAAAATAATGATTTCTGAATCAAAATTTTCTGCTGAAGATTTACTGGCAAGTTTTATAAATCAGAGGCAAGACATATAACTCAAACTGTGAGAAGTGCAGATTTATAAATCCAACTTGTAAATCAATGGAAAAAACATCATGTTTTACACTAAATAATATTTTACAAATGGCACCTCGTACATCATGCAATTGCCACAAATCTTTTACATGGAAGTCAGGGTACACAATGTGGGACTGAATTGGAAAGAAAAATTATGAGAAAATTTGCTTAGTGGGTTAAATGCTCAGTACAAGCTTCTCAGATTGGGCTTGTGTTATCAGGGAAGAATGTTCAGTTGTGTCGACCTAGTCAATAGTGGACGTTTCTCCAAATCAATACACTGTGGCATGATTCACAATGTTGGCAATCTCAGTTGAGGGGAGGCCGCACACAGGAATAACAGTGTGTTGTAGATCATGATTGCAAAGTGTTGGCATAGCTGTGTAGAGAACCTTATGCAGCACCTCTCTGCAGGGCACCTGTTATAGCAGCCTGAGAGAGAGCCAGAATCACTGAAAAAACTAAATGTTGCCACTGGTGCATATACCTGAATGGGAGAAATTTGAAGCAAGAGCCAAAACATTGTTAAGGGGATTTGAGAGACAATTCTCACCTTTTTACTTCTAAAGGAACTTAATCACATATGCACAGCTGAACTTAGATCTAAGAGCTGATAATCACAACGTAAGGCTGGTTTCCGTGCATGGAGGCTCTCTAGACACTTCCATATCTTGGCAGTTGGAGATTCTAATATTGATTTGGAGGACCCCTGGGGTTATCATTTCTGTAGCCATGGAAAACTGTGTTTTTCCTTCACCTTTCCACTTTTGGAACCAAAAATTTCTGCCTCTGCTGATTGCCAACTGGTAACACACCCCAGTGCCTTCCCTAGCCCCTCTACCTACCATCTCCAACACTGACATGAAGCAGAAAATCCTGGTCAGGGGAAGATTATGATTACACTGACCTTTCTGGTTCCCTTTCAGCAGCATGGGCATAGCTCCTGTTTGCAGTAATATGAATTCCATAGTGTGACTCAGGGGGATTCTAAGCAGCTATCAGGCTTTTGCTTTTCATCTGGAGTCTAAGAGGCAAATGAGAGTAAGTTGGAAAGGTTTGCCTAGTGAGTATAGTATCCAAGGCACTTGTTTGTCAGACTCTGAAGGTATGTGTACACTGCAATTAGACAGTATAGACATCCATGACCCAGCTGAACTGGGCTTATGGGACTCAGGCTGTGGGGCTGTTTAATGGCGGTGTAGATGTTCGGGGTTGGGCTGCAGCCCGAGCTCTGGGAGCCTCCCACCTCACAGGGTCCTAGAGTGTGAGCTCCAGCCTGAATGTCTACACCGCAGTTCAACAGCTTCTTAGCCTGAGCCCTGTGAGCATGAGTCAGCTGGCACTAGCCAGCTGTGGATTTTTAATTGTAGTGTAGACAAACCCTGAGTCAGAAAAGAGCTACTTGAATCAAAGAAAAATTGCAATGTATGAGGTGGTGAAGTTCAGGCTTGTGTTCAACTTTTTATATGGGGTCTACATTCTGTTGTCCACTTTCAAGGGGAAATATCTTGAATCTCAAAATATTTTAAAAGGTTCTAAATGCTGGACCACATGACGTTCAGGAATGTTAAGCTGGTGTTTGTGAATAAGTATCACTAACCTTTTAAAATGTAAAAAAAATCTTAATAGACTATTGTAAATTTTCAAAGCAAAGAAATTAAAAGTTAAAGTTGCACTGAAATATGTTCTAATAGATTTTAGTTCTGGAACACAAGCAGCTCAGTATATTCCCAGAGAAAAAAAAAAAGTTCAAATGGAGTTAAAGTTGTGAATACTTATCAGTATTGTGAGGGTAAAAATCATTACAAGGATCCTGTAATTATCCCCAAACCCAGGACATTCAGAGATCTGATTAAACGTGAAAGAAATCCAAACTTGTTCAAGTAGAGAAGTACACATTGAGGGCCTAAACAACCGTAGCTCTGTCCTGTAGAGACACCATGCAATCACTATACAATGATGATTAATGCATTTCATAGTCCTTTAGATAAAACTGATATTTGAAGACACATTGGGTCTTTCACATTTTCCCTTCTCTTAGTATAGTGAAGTGGTTATGTGCGAGGGGGTCAGGGAGAGAGTGAGGCTACAGGGGGAGGCAGGGATTGATGTAATCCTGGCTGGAGAGGAGATGGCAGTGGTTGAGGAAGGGGGCTATGTAAGGAGGCTGGCAATAAAAGTGAAGGTGAGTTAGGGAAGACCCGGCACTGAGTCCCAATGTGTCTGCACTTTAAAGGCTCCCACTGCACCCCTGCCAGAGCTTCATTAACAGTGCTGCCTCAGGATCCAGTGGAGCCAAGCACTATCTGTGTGAACCTGGCTGCTGCACTCTACGAGTTCTGTAGCGTGCTTTGACATACTGCTATTTCACACCCCAGCCTTCAGTTCCACTAGAAATGGTTGCAATCCCACACAGACATTCCTCTCAGCTCTCTAACCTACCATGGAAATCAGGGACAACATTGATAAAAAATAATCAGGGAAATATTTGAGGAGGAGTAACGAAGACGCAGACATTTAAGTGGCTGGGAATAAAGAATCTCAAATATTAGACACGACTTCTTGACTTACAAAATGTGTGTTTCTAATAGGAGACAATGTTGCCATTCAAAGTCACATCCCTTAGGTGACATTATAATATAGTTGAATGTCTGTGATGAAAGTGAAGCTCGATCTCATGCCATTGTTCCGAGTTGCCAGCAACACTAACTTTGTTATTATTTGGCCCAACTTATAAAGGTTCTTTCCCCCCTCTTACTTTTCTGTGGGTCAGAGCCTGAAATAGGCATTGTTATGGGTCTGAACCTGGATACACCTCTTTAGCCCAGCTGAGCTCCATGCCTGTCAAGTGCTGGTCAGATCTTGGAGCCATCCAGCCGCTTCAAAGCTACCAGGTCCTATACCCTCCCTACACTTGGACTTTGACTATTGCCTTATCACAGAGGAGCCTTTCCCCCTCTACTGTTGCTACCAGGGGTGCAGAAAACAACAATGGAAGCACTAGACAATGCAAAATACCTGCAGCTGCAGCCATTTTATCTACTGTGTCATTTAGATTTGCTTCGAGCCGAGTTAGATGACACAGTGGTTAAAATACTGGTGGCTACCCAGTACCTTACCTATATTAGGAAAGAAAAGGCTAAACACAGCTGTCCTTAGCACATTTTGAACCTGTTGTGCACAATGGAAGCAGCTGCCCCGGTGCTGACAGCTGACGTGGTAGTGTGGATGGGGCTCGAATGTTCCAAGCCGGTGTTCTTGACAGAGTGCTGAAAACATTTGAGCTGTGTCTACACCGGCACTTTAATTGCTATCGCTACGGGTGCAAGTGCACCCATTACTGGAAAATGGGTATAGAATATGCTAGGGTAGACAAGACTAATGATAGCTAGAGGTCCTATTGCAGAACAGAGGGTGGGGGAGGGAAACAAACAAACCAAAACACCACAGCAAGCTAAATTACAGGGACTTTGATCACCAGGTGAAACAGAAATGTTTTGTCTCATACCATCAGAAAATTTGCATGCAGTTCTATGCTTGTCTGACTTTAACTCATGCTAGCAGAGTCAATTATGCTTTTCATACACTGATCCACATATGAGTGATTCACATCAAAACCACATAGTACTATTTACTTTCTTTGTTCCTTTTTTGATGCGTTGGACCCTCCTGAAAATACATCAGAAAAAAGCAGGATCCTGGGGTAAAAAGAAATAGAGAGAGGTTAATAATAAATAGGTAAATGTTGTTATTTGTATAGTGTTTACTCTCAAAGGCCTCAATCATATTCAGGGCCACATTATGTATGATTTAAAATAGAACAGGCTGCTATTAGCAATGCTAATTTGCATGTATATGGCATTATTCACTTTCCAAAGTGGGTAAGTAGTTTGAACCTACTTTTAAAGACAGGGAAATTGATACACAATGTTTAAGTGACTTGTCGAAATTATATGAGTTATTAGCAAAGTTGGGGAATAGAAACAATATCTCTCGACTGACAGTATCTTTTTCTAATCACGTAGACTTTGCTGCCTCACCAGTCAATAAACCCAAATCCAATTGCAAATGACATATTTTTGGATTAAAATATACTTTGGATTTACCCAATCATTGTTACTTACGTGGTCTGATTAGTTATGTAGTGAAGCCAATGCAGCTATAATGACTAATGCCAGCTTGAGGATCTGGCCCATTATCTAGCTCATCGTGATGTATAGCTAAACAAAGTATAAATTCATTATGGTTGATTAGACCTCCTATTTGTTGTTGTTAAGGAAAAATTTCAATGAAAGTGAAAGTCAATGAATGTGATAGAAAGGATAGAATATATTGCATACTATAAACAAATCTCTAAAACTGGGATCTCTATAGTTCTAGAGCAAGACAAACCAAATAGTCAAGGCAGTAGTCAAGAATGATCGTGATCTAAGTTCTTGCAAACAGTAGCTATAGTTCTTCCAGATTACTGGCTTAGATGTGCTGCATAAATCTACATGAGTCTTCCCATTTGTGATTTCACATCCCAATGTAACTAGCGGTACTAATACTTGAACTCATTTAAACTCTGAGCACAATAGCTAGCACTCCAGCTAATTGTACACTTATAATGTGCTTTCAACATGTCCACCTTTGCTAACAGCTTTGGTCTTTTTGATGGCCTTTTCCCTTTTCCTTACTTGTAATTTTCACCTAAAAAGGAATATATCATTACACAATCAGTGAAGATGACTTTCCTTGTATTTGCCCTTTTCCATGCTGTAAGTAGGCAGACAGAATCTTTACTTTTTTCTGGCATTAAGTGGATTTTCACACTGTCTATATCAAATACTTCATCAAAAAATACTCATTAACTTGAAGCTTTGTGTGCAAGAGTTTCTCAACAAGATTTTGCCTCCTTTATGACTGACCTATGCCTGACCAGAGACCGTATATTAGCAGCTGTTATTAACACACACATTCCAATTTCAAAAGGAAGAAAACAAACAAAACAAAAAGTTGTTAAAACTTCCATTCATTTTGCAAGCCTGCAATGATTTTGTCCAAATTTCAGCAGAGATTTCTTCCATGTAAGGTCTGGCTTCTGAGCTTCACCCAGACTGAACTGAATGGAACAGAGACAGCCAACTTCATTGGCTATAAGAATAATTGGCAACACTGATTGGCTCCTGGAGGCCTGCAGGACATTTCAGGGTGTCGAACTGAGAAGCAAAGGGAGACGAAGTAGTTAACCTTTCCCTAAACCTTACTTATGGAGGAAAAAGGCAGAACAATCCCACCAGCTAATCTGGAGCTTGGATTTCCTGTTATGCACCCTTTGTCTCCTTCTGACAACCCTGGCAAGCATGTTGGCCACCCTACATTTAGATTTAAGCATAAATATGTTACTTGATTTATGATGCAGTGTATTGTCTTCATTTTTGTGTGTTTTGTTTGTGAGCCAGGAGTCAACCTGGATATGCAGACAATGTCATGGATACTCAAGCACAGGGGGCCAGTAATAGATTACAACTGAGGGGAAAATAGCAAGACAAGACTAAAGGACATGCTCTTTTACTAGCAGGCTTAAAAAATTGCATTGTGAAATTAGCATAAGAATGACCCCAAAGGTGAGAGACCCCATAAAACATCCAGCGAAAAGCTTCTGTTAAAAGATATACAAATATATGATACCATTTTGGCTCAAAAGTCAACAGATGAAGACTTGTTAGTTGAAGTAGCTGTCTTGTGTTTGTTATGATTTTTGTATAAATGAGTTAGTGGTTCCTTGATTATTTACACAAACTAAACTACTTAGGCATAAGGAGAGAATCTTGCATCTCTGCCATCTCCTTGAGAAACATATATAGAGGCACAGGGCCCTGTTGTTTTCCTGCCATTTACACCCTGGTTATATCTACTGATAGCATGTTTCTACATCAGAGAGCCATGTCAGGAGTATCTCATCCTCATCCTCTTATACTGTGACATTTCCCCATGACTGAACTAAAGTCAACAGGAGTTTTGCCTTTTTGAGGTGTGTGGGAATAGACCCATTGTTAATCTCATTCAGCCATTTTGCTGAAGCCTTTTTCAAAACTTCTCCCAGTATCAAGGCACATTCAAGGGACAGAAGAGTGTGTATGCATCCAACAAAAGAAGTGTTATTAAGAGATAGAGGCTGCCAACAAGGAAATTACTTGAATTTACCTCATGAGAAATAGAACAGATTTTCAAGAACAGGATGTTCTATATACCATTAAGCAGTACTAACGCTGAGTCCCACCTCTACTTCATTTTGCACCTGTAAATACAACTGAACGAAAAATTCTAAAATAAGTTTCAGGCCCAACAC
Organism: Emys orbicularis; assembly: GCF_028017835.1. Classification (NCBI taxonomy): domain Eukaryota; kingdom Metazoa; phylum Chordata; order Testudines; family Emydidae; genus Emys; species Emys orbicularis. Next base: position 22,226,002 of record NC_088696.1, read on the forward strand.
TTGTCCAAAATACCAACACCAATCTAATTAATCAGACACACATTACATTTACACTCTAAACTATAGGAGCCTAGAAAGCCATTTTGCACAAGGTAAGTAGGTATCCTCCAACTAAGTTGGGTTACACAGTGGAAAAGGATCATTCATATAATTCAAGCAATGTTTTCTCCATGCCATCACACTTTCACACTGGTTAGGTGCATTGTTAGGGGAGAGAAGGTAAAGGGGACCAAGCCGGATCCATATTAATTGTAGGACCTGATTTCCAGAGTGACTTGCTACTGTGTGTGCACAGCCTTTTGCCTGCAAAGCTATTTGAGGACTTCTCAAACAATTGCTTTTGCAGTTGAAACATTCTAGCACCTGCATAGCTGAGAGAATTTTCACGTACAAATCTCATTTATCCATCTGCATGGCCAGATTCTTAGCTGTTTCTGTAGTTTTGCTGCTAATAAGGACTTATTATGAGACTAGTTCTATGATAATATTTGTGGATCTGACTAAATATGTACCCATGTTTTTCTTTTCTTTTCTTTTCTTTTCTTTTGGTTAAACCACCCCATGGTATTTGTGTGATAAGGATGCTAAAATACTCTTGTATATAAATTCTCATCGGAGATAAATATTGATGCAAAAATAGAGTAATACGGGAGAATCATAATACAGTATTTTTAAAAAGTATTATCGTCTTATGGAAAGAGAATCCCTTTGTCTAGAATTTTTTTTGACTTTTAATTATAATTTTAATATTTGTGAGACTGGAAACCTGCTTTGTGGGGTTAAATGTGGGGTTAAAGCTTTGACTGACCAGGGTATAATGGTTCAGCATGCTGCATCCAAGCCACTTGAATTCAAGTGCTTAAAGGACAATAGTTAACTATCCCAGACCTGAATCTATCAAAGAGCTCACTTTGTAGTCTGCCAACAAAGTGAGTAGTTTGACATTAAGGGGGGATGGAATTTGGAGAAAGTGCCATGGAATCTATTTTTAAAAAGCACCTGACATTAAAAAAAAAAAAAAAGGCTATCCCAAAGGAAGTAATTTTAAATTAAACCAACAGAAGTCAGAGATCGTGTCACTTGACTTGATTATATCTGATTAGAAAAAGAAGGGGATCTTGGGAGTTTAAAAAGGGATGCCTCTGCAGACAGAACTTCCAGATGCTCTGATCTTCAGTGACCCAGCTGTTGAGATCCCAAAGTGCATGGACTGTAAGTATCTGAAATTTCTGCTTATCTTTCTTTTTTCCCCCTTTTTTTCTAGTTAAGTTTCTTGGACATAGTGTAGCTAAATTGTGTGTCTCCTCATCTTCGTTCTCGAGCTGCACTGGTTAAGGCAGTTCACCTGGGAACCTTTTGATGGTACATTTCTAAAACATATCCCTTAGGATGGATCTGTTTTCTCTTCATTAGCTGGGACAAACAGCAGTGTGTTTGGACTGAAGCCAAAGCACCTATACTGTTGCCTTATTCTAAGTCTTTGAGAAGGGGGAGTTGGCAACACTGAGTAACCTTGGGCATCCATTAAATGTTTCTGGCTGTGACAAAAGGGCATATGTGAAATGCATGTAGAATTGGGCATATAGGAAAGAAGTTTGTGACAATGACCTCTTTTCCTTCCTAGATCTCTTTATAATGAAAAGTAGGATACTGAAGAGAAGCTTTAGCCTTTTCTCTCATTCCCTTTTCTTCTGTTGTTTTTCTGTCTTCCAACCTCTGTTTTCTCAAGATGTTGTTTCTTGTCAGACTCACACGCCCAGATGATTGGTAATGATTTAAGAAATGCATAGAACTGTGTTTAGTCTTCTGGATATGGGATTCCTCTTTCTTATTCTGTTTTCTTTATCAGTTCAATTGGGCACTTCCTTCTAAAACTGCTGGATAAATTTGTGATTGATAATTAGGAACAGCAGATAATGCTGTATAAGACAATGCAAATGGATGCTGATAAGAAGAAAGCCATTAAAAGAAAGATGAGACTTCTCCTTCTACATTGTCTATGTTGTTTGTCTCTGTCCCTCAAAATCCTGAGCAACTTCAGGAGTTCTATACTTTTCTATCATCCCCCTGAATTGTTTCCCTTTCTAGGGGTGCTTTGTGGTTGGAAGAAATGATGTAAAATAAGAGCTCTTTCTGAAGTAGACAGTTTTATTGGTGGGGAACAGTCACTATTGATCTGATTTTTAGAGGAGGCAAGCACCCTCAACACTCACTGCAATAAATTGGGCAAACTAGTGCTCAGCTTCTTTGAAAATCAGTAAGTATGGAGGGATGTGAAGAGGGTATAGAGAAGCAATTTTATTCATGGGACAGAAAGGCTGCTGTTGTGGAGGAAGAAGAAGAAGATTGAGGGCTGGATGTGGGTAGAGAAAAAGATGGAGGAGTCAAAGATGGGCCCCATGTTAAAGGTCTGGATGACGGGGAGGATGGTATTATGCAAAACCTTAAGGAAGCCTGCTCAGAGGAAAAGCATGATAAGCATAAAAGACTGTCCTGTCATATCAGTTCATGTCTGTATCTCTTAAAATGTTATCCGCTGTTTACTGTTTTATATACCTAGGATTAGAAATGTAAAATAAATTAGTGATGGGATTACCACTTAAAGTCCAAGGTTCAGTTCAGTATGGTTTAATGTTTGGATTCTTATCGGGCAGGTTACACCCCAAATTATTCTTATTACAGGTAACTGAGACCAGATAAATCAATTAAATCACTCTTTCAACCTTGGACTCAATTATGGTATAACTGGACTTTGAAAATGGCAATAATTAGGTAATTAAAATGTGCTTCAATTCCATTATAATATCTATAAAATTCCACCATCTAAAAACTGTTTTAACATATTTTACTAAATATAATTCATGTGATTGTGAATTTTATATCCTACCCAGTTATGCAATTAAATAGTATTTGACTATTTCTTACAATTAAAGATTACAAAAATCTTCCTACATATAGTATGATACATTGAACAACTTTTTATGATAAACAGTTGACATAGTTAAAGTTATATTCATTTAATTCAGTTTTAATTAGTTAAACAGTATTTTAAAATGTGAGCTTTTCATTAACTGGCATTGCTCGTATTTTTGCTAGCTGTCTTTCCATAGTTCTTTCAAATTATGTATGTGCAATGCACTAATGTTCATGAAGGACATTAGTATTCTATTGGATGTGATGCCAAAAATGTTACCTACAGTAATGTCAAATATATATTTCTATATATGTGGCTTTTGATATGTGCAACTATGAAATGGATTCCTGAAATCCATTGAGACAATGGATTTCAGGAAGGCGGATTTTGATAAGCTCAGAGAGCTGATAGGTAAGGTCCCATGGGAATCAAGACTGAGGGGAAAAACAACTGAGGAGAGTTGGCAGTTTTTCAAAGGGACACTATTAAGGGCCCAAAAGCAAGCTATTCCGCTGGTTAGGAAAGATAGAAAATGTGGCAAAAGACCACCTTGGCTTAACCACGAGATCTTGCATGATCTAAAAAATAAAAAGGAGTCATATAAAAAATGGAAACTAGGACAGATTACAAAGGATGAATATAGGCAAACAACACAGGAATGCAGGGGCAAGATTAGAAAGGCAAAGGCACAAAATGAGCTCAAACTAGCTACGGGAATAAAGGGGAACAAGAAGACTTTTTATCAATACATTAGAAGCAAGAGGAAGACCAAAGACAGGGTAGGCCCACTGCTTAGTGAAGAGGGAAAAACAGTAACAGGAAACTTGGAAATGGCAGAGATGCTTAATGACTACTTTGTTTCGGTCTTCACCGAGAAGTCTGAAGGAATGCCTAACATAGTGAATGCTAATGGGAAGAGGGTAGGTTTAGCAGATAAAATAAAAAAAGAACAAGTTAAAAATCACTTAGAAAAGTTAGATGCCTGCAAGTCACCAGGGCCTGATGAAATGCATCCTAGAATACTCAAGGAGCTAATAGAGGAGGTATCTGAGCCTCTAGCTATTATCTTTGGAAAATCATGGGAGACGGGAGAGATTCCAGAAGACTGGAAAAGGGCAAATATAGTGCCCATCTATAAAAAGGGAAATAAAAACAACCCAGGAAACTACAGACCAGTTAGTTTAACTTCTGTGCCAGGGAAGATAATGGAGCAAGTAATTAAGGAAATCATCTGCAAACACTTGGAAGGTGGTAAGGTGATAGGGAACAGCCAGCATGGATTTGTAAAGAACAAATCATGTCAAACCAATCTGATAGCTTTCTTCGATAGGATAATGAGCCTTGTGGATAAGGGAGAAGCTGTGGATGTGGTATACCTAGACTTTAGTAAGGCATTTGATACGGTCTCGCATGATATTCTTATCGACAAACTAGGCAAATACAATTTAGATGGGGCTACTATAAGGTGGGTGCATAACTGGCTGGATAACCGTACTCAGAGAGTTGTTATTAATGGTTCCCAATCCTGCTGGAAAGGCATAATGAGTGGGGTTCCGCAGGGGTCTGTTTTGGGACCGGCTCTGTTCAATATCTTCATTAACGACTTAGATATTGGCATAGAAAGTACGCTTATTAAGTTTGTGGATGATACCAAACTGGGAGGGATTGCAACTGCTTTGGAGGACAGGGTCATAATTCAAAATGATCTGGACAAATTGGAGAAATGGTCTGAGTTAAACAGGATGAAGTTTAACAAAGACAAATGCAAAGTGCTCCACTTAGGAAGAAAAAATCAGTTTCACACATACAGAATGGGAAGAGACTGTCTAGGAAGGAGTACGGCAGAAAGGGATCTAGGGGTTATAGTGGACCACAAGCTAAATATGAGTCAACAGTGTGATGCTGTTGCAAAAAAAGCAAATATGATTCTGGGATGTATTAACAGGTGTGTTGTGAGCAAGACACGAGAAGTCATTCTTCCGCTCTACTCTGCTCTGGTTAGGCCTCAGCTGGAGTATTGTGTCCAGTTCTGGGCACCGCATTTCAAGAAAGATGTGGAGAAATTGGAAAGGGTCCAGAGAAGAGCAACTAGAATGATTAAATGTCTTGAGAACATGACCTATGAAGGAAGGCTGAAAGAATTGGGTTTGTTTAGTTTGGAAAAGAGAAGACTGAGAGGGGACATGATAGCAGTTTTCAGGTATCTAAAAGGGTGTCATAAGGAGGAGGGAGAAAACTTGTTCACCTTAGCCTCTGAGGATAGAACAAGAAGCAATGGGCTTAAACTGCAGCAAGGGAGGTCTAGGTTGGACATTAGGAAAAATGTCCTAACTGTCAGGGTGGTTAAACACTGGAATAAATTGCCTAGGGAGGTTGTGGAATCTCCATCTCTGGAGATATTTAAGAGTAGGTTAGATAAATGTCTATCAGGGATGGTCTAGACAGTATTTGGTCCTGCCATGCGGGCAGGGGACTGGACTCGATGACCTCTCGAGGTCCCTTCCAGTCCTAGAATCTATGAATCTATGAAAAACTACAGCCTGAGATGAAAATCAAAGTTACGAATAAGTATCAATCCTGCAGAGAAATCCACCACCCTGGATCTCCATGAACCTGAGTCAAACAGCGTTTCTCCTCTTCCACAGCTATCTGGAATAGCACAGCAAAAGCCTGTGAGTAGGGTGCAGACAGTTTCATACAACAACTACTGGGTGGGGGGAGGGCAGGGCTGTGGAGAAAAGATAGAAAGGGGCTTGGTGGAAAGCTTACAGGAGAGATATTGGAAGCATTTGTCAGTCACAGGGGTCCAAGTTAGGATATCATCATTGACTATCCATGGGATTTAAAGAATCCAGGACAGAACAACTTAACTGAAAGGACTTTACACCTTAAACAAGGATCCAGAAGTAGCATTTCAAAAGGGACTATTCCCAAGGGAAGTTGTAGCCGTGTGGCTTGAAAGCTTGTCTCTCTCACCAACAGAAATTGGCCCAATAACAGATATTGCCTCACCCACCTTGTCTCTCTATTTCCAAGGGATTTTAATAATTTATTGTTTGAGTCTGAATTATAAAACTGGGAAAAGGTGATATTAATTTGAATTTGTTATAATACTTGCTTTGCACAGTTAATGTCAGTATATATATAGCTGGGGAAAAGATTCCAGCTGGTTATAGGCTAGAAATTACCATATTAATGTTTTATTTGTGTGGCAATCTAGTTGTGTTAATTAATGTTTTGATGTAGTTACCAGCACTTAGTGGTCTCTGAATGTGCATGCTCTGCTGACTTATGAGAATTAGAATTCTCTAGGTGCAAATGGTACAGCATGGGCCCCATCATGAAATCTTTACTCAGGTCAGCCTCCCATTTATTCTAATGGGAACCTGTCCAGTTTAAGGACAATGGGATTGAAATTTAAGACAGCAGAGTGTAGTTTCTCCTGGCGAGAAGCAATGAGACAGCAGTACTCATAGAGAGATGCCTTGGGGGGAAAATAGTTACAGAGAGATATTAAAACCTTGACAGGTGTTTCCAAAAAGTGTGATATTTTGTTGTCTGTAGCTACTTTACTGCAGCTTTCCTTCATATCAGCTTTATCTTACATTTCTGTCTCAGAATGTTCCCTCTATTCACAAAATGTTTCTTTAGGTACCTTATTTAATTCTGAAGGGAGCTGTTCATTGCTTGAACTGTGGAACTATGAGTGCTCCTCTTTCACAGGTCACAGTCATCTCAGTTTGCTCCACCCTCTTTCTTGAATTAAAGCAAATTCTTCCATCTTTTTGCTTGATCTTTTCTGCCAGATGAAAAAAACAATGACATGTAGAGACATAAAAAATATAATGTTTAACCTTAAAATTGGGTGTCATTTACTAGTTTTTCTTCATTTCCTTCTCACTTTCTCTCTTCCTCTCTGCCTTCATCGCTCTCTCTCCCTCCCCCCCCCTTTTAATTTTTTTTCTCTCCTTCCTCTCTGTATCTGTTGGCAAAAGCTGATGTTTTTGTAACGCACACGTCCCTCTGACTGCTCTAGTGTAATTGGGCTGTGGCACTGAAAGAGTTAAACCTAACAGCACTGTGACTTAGATAAAATGTGTGAATTTTAATGTCTAATACAAAAAAAAGTCTAGCAGGTATGATTAGCAATAAAATTGCTCAAAAATGTTTAAATTGAAGGAAAACAATTGAAAATGGATTTAGAAATATAATGTTTAGCTCAGCAAGCTATAATGTTCTGTTATTTTAATCAGCATTGCAAAGTAATTTGAATTATGCAGGAAGAAACGTGTGTGTTTTAATATATAGTTTTTTTTCTCCTAGCATTGATCAAAAGTTATTTCATGTTAATGTTTTAGTAGCATGCTATAGGTGCTAAAATTCCCTCTACTGGGGGGGTTCTTGTTTTTTGATAATTTTAGATCTATTTCCTACAGCCAGCACACTGGAAAAATGTATCTCAGGTACTGCTCCATGACCTTCACCTTGGAAATGTTGATGTTCCCATCAAATGGAATGCTCAAGGTGCTGGCCATAAGATATTTCTTTCACCTCTTGATCACTGGTTTGAATCCAGCTGCTCGCTGATACTTGTGACCAACTCTTATTACCTGCTCTGTAGTCTGCTCTGTAGTCTGGGTAAAATAGGTGTTTCAAACCAACCAACAACCCACTATTAGAATGAACAGCCCCAGCGGAGAGGGAAAGAATTGAGTGGCTATGGAGACTCGTGATCCCAGTGGTGCTTCCACGTTAGGGTTGATGGGCTATTGTGGGGAACGATTGTCATGGCACTGCCTGTAGTTTGACTTCCAGTTCTGTGACTAAATAGAGGAGTTTACTTTCCATGGCTTTGTCTGCCACCTTTCCCAGCCATGAAATCGACTGAAACCATTTTACAGCAGGAAACTGGTTTTTAAAAGTCAGGTTAAAAATAGTTCAAATTGACAAAAGTAAGGGTATTTGAGCGCTATTATTATACATATCTGGACTGTACTGGCACCCAAAGGCCTCCTAGCTCCATTGTTTTAGATGCTATATAGATGCACAAGAAAACATAGCCCTGCCCGAAACAGATTACCCTTCAGTGCTGGCATTCTATTCTTACTATAGGTAACTGAAACTAGTGATGGGCAACCATACAAGGTTCAGATAAGCACTTCCCAGTTCACATGTTTGTCTGGAGCTTATTCAGACTAGTCCATCCATTTTTTGGCATCCCTCCCCCTTCTGCAATGCTTCCTCTCTTTCTCTACCTCTGTTGTGGGATGATTCAACCTTCCCATCTGGTGACAGCAGGACTTCTTTGTGGGGGGCCTTCTTCTCCCTTACTTGCATCCAACCCCTCCCATCTCCTTTGGGCTGGTTTTGTAGGCCTTGGCACCATTGGTTGCATTCTTCTGGGTAGGTTACATGACCCTTGCTCTTCTTGCATGGAGGAGTTCCATATATCTCCAACTTCCTGCCATCTTCTTGCCACAGCAGGGGAGAAAAGAGGGCTTTGAACATCCACATCTGTGGAGCCAAGCTCCCCGGTCCTCTTAGGATATGTCTACATTGCAATAACACACCCGCGGTTGTTCCATGTCAGCTGACTTGGGCTCTGCGGGCTCAGACTGCAGGGCTATAAAATTGCAGTGTAGACATTGGCCCTGGGGCCCCAAGGGTCCCAGAGCCCAGTCTCCAGCTCAAGCCTAGATGTCTACACTGCAGTTTTATAGCCCCACAGCCCAAGTCCTGCAAACCTAAGTCAGCTGATATGGGCCAGCCATCTCATGTTTTATTGCAGTGTAGACATACCCTTAAAGGAAAGGTTCTGCTTCCTCCACCTTCAGGACTCCTCTTGTGGAGAAGCAAAGAGTCTCTGCACTCTCCTATCTGGTCATACTGGGGTGTGGTGATGGTACTATAGCCCTTGCACAGATTGGACAGAAGTGACAGCCTTTCCACAGCAGCAGAGAGAACACTGCTGCCCCTTCAAACTTTCTGCCTCTGGCATTTCCCCAGTGGAGATACTGCAAAGTTTAACTGAGTGGGCCCCAGACTGGCCATGTTTGGGAGCTACTTAACAGCACCGTAACCTTTGGGTTCTCACACCGAGAAATCTGCAGTGTGTTCTGATGGAGAGGGTGCTGCATTTGCAATGAGGAAACCTGGGTTTCTTATTCTGGCTTTGTCACTAACCTGCTGTGTGATGAGGGGCATGTCACTTCCCCTCTCTGTGTCACTTGTTACCTGCCAACTGTTTGTCTGGTCGATTTAGATTCTAGAAGCAATTCAGAGCATGGATTCTCTTTGTGTGTTTGTACAGCACCAAGCACAGTGGTGCCCTGATCTCAGTTAGGGCCTCTGGTAAAACAATTAGTAATAATAAACAGCAGCAGCTCCAGTGAGCAACAGCCTGGAGGCTGGAACTGACAGCAGAGAATTTCCTTTCTCCTCTCCATCAGCTCTCTCCTGACTCTGCTGTAAGTCAGATTCGGTTCAGTTGAAGGAAATGTTCTCTGGTGTTTGTGGGCCGGAAGGGGGGAGATTTCTCCTTGTTAGCTGTTCAGTTCTCCTGTTGCTGAGTACACACAGCACTTTAAAATGCTTGCACCACCAAGGCACATGGGGGGGGGGGGTGAATCAGACATGCAAAGGCACATGTTGTACTAAATAAAATACATACTAAATCTCTGAAATGTGCTGAATTCACTTTCTGTGAGACTTCAGTGCCAGTGCTGAACTGAGGGGAGGCGGATGAACTTAAATTAACCCAGGAAAGGAGGGTGAATGCAGCTTGCAAGAAGCAGATGCTGCAACACCAAATAAGCATATTGCACAATAAATAGCAGTCATGGCTTTAATTAGGAATTCAATTGAAGTTGGAAACCACTTGCCTACAGTAAAATTGTCCTATTTAACATTTCTATCAACATTTTTATCATTGGCATTGTTGCTTTTAATTTAACTTTCAATTTTAACTTTCAGTGTTACTGATAAAATCTTTCTTTACCCCATTTGTAGTACTTTCTCATGAATCCTTCCAACCCTGATAGTCTATGATTCTATGATTCTATCTATCTCTACTGTACCTTTGAGTCCCAGGCACTGAATGAATCAGAGAAAGATGCAGACCAAAATATACAGTCCACCCACCAACCCCCCTTAACACACCTGGTACTAAAAAAATAAAAAGTGTGTGTGTGTGTGTGTTTAGTGCCTGAACAAAATGCCTACATTAAAGTTCTGTTGAAATTAGTGTGGTTATTCATAGTGTAAGGAGAAATGAAGAGCTTGACCCCTATCAGTGCAAAAGTGGAGTAAAATGCTACCATTGTGACATGGTAGCATTTTACACTCACTTTGCACTGAGGTAAGTGACTACACAAAGTTTAGGGTCACAAAGACTACACAAAGTCTAAAGTCAAGATGGTGCTATCTTTATGTTCACAATATAAAATACAACTTTATATACTTTCTCCCATCATTGATCAACGTGTGCTGATTAGCCATAAGTTGTTATTTCAGATCCATTTAGCCTCCTCACTTCTGCCTATAGGCTTTTAAAGAAAAGACTGTCATTGGTGCTGTGGGTCAGAGAAGAGGTGAAGGGCAACAACCCACAGGTGTATTGTTCAGATTAGGGATGTAGCAAGGTTATGTGTTGAATAACAAACAGTAGCTATTTTTAGGTGTTGAGCAATATGTACGAATGCTCAGACAAGAAAATCTTGCTTGATGTGTTTAAGCAATGCACATATCGCTTATCTATTGCAACTCAGAGTGCAGAGGCTGAGTAAGGTTCCCTGGGGCCCTGGGCCAGAGCAAGTGGGGGGCCCCACCCACTCCTTCTGCCTGTGGCCCCTCCCCCATTCCACCCCTTCTTCCTGTGGCCCTGCCCACAGCCCCACCCCTTTCTGCCCCTTCCCCGGGTCCTCCCCACACTGCAGCCCTGCAACCCCTTTTGCTCCTTTCTGCCCCCCACTCTGGCCCCAAGACTGGAGAAGCTCTGTCCCCCATGGCCCTGGGGTGCAGCAGAGAGTGAGAGCTCCTCCAGTTCCAGGGCCAAGGGGTGGATTTTTTCCGGGGCCCCCAGGCACAGGCCCCGTCAGCCCAGTGGCTAATCCGCCACTGGGTGAGTGTCAAGAGCAGCAGGCTACAAAAACTGCATGTCCAAGGATCCAGCACCACTGTGCAAGTGGTGTGGAAGGTCTGTGGTTGCTAATCCAGAAAAAGGTAGAGCTAGGATAGAGCATCTGCCAGTGGGGAATCCTCCGGATCCCTGCCTGTCATTTAAAGGGACCCTCCCCTGGTGGAGAGCTATGGTGGTATAACTGCTTGTCCTACCTTGAGGGAGATCCTGTATTCAGGAGTAGTTAAGAGCAGGGGAGCAGCTGCAAACTGCACCCTACAGATCTGAATCAAGCCCCAGAACTGAATTCCAAATTGCATGCTTCTAAAAGTATTATAAATAAAAACTGCGTAGCCTCCCACTCAGTACCACTCTGGTGAGGAAATAATGATTCAGAAGTCTGCTTCCCAAATCCTACAGAGCACACCACCAATGCTTGTGCTGAGTCTCATAACAGCTTACAGAGAGTGGAAACTCATCCAGCAGGAATTTGGATATAATCTGTTCAAAAGTACAATAGAAAAATGATATATTAGTAAATATACCAAACAACATCTCCTCTCCCTTCCCCCAAAACCCCCCTAAGAGCAGAGAGCCTGATAATGTGAGTTCGAACATGTTGCTGAAGGAAAACATAGTGAGTTAAAAATACTCAGGAACAAATTTTCTTCCCATTTGTATACTATGGAACTCTAAAATTTTGGAATAAGTTTAGTCTCTGGGTCAAAAGCCTGACGTACCCATTACTAAGCCTTCTAAAGATATGAGGCATCTGACATTCCCTTTTCCTCAGAGGTGAGGGGAGTGACAGCTTTCCAAACGGGGCTGTAGTTGGGGCAATGATGCAAAATTAATAAAGTATTCCTATGCTGCAGTTTGGTGGGAAGGGGAAGCAATAAGAATAAAAATCACACTGGAGGGAAAAAATGACCTTTTAAAGGTATGCAGCCACTGGCCACCTGGCTACTGAGGTTCATTTTTTCAACAGAAAATAGCTTTTCAACCAAAACAAAAGGTTTTGTGGAAAACTCTTATTTTGGTTGATATTTTACAATGTTTAAACCAAAAATTAGATTTTTTTTCAGTAAAGATTCTCTGTTTTTCATAATTTTTTTTCATTACTAAAAATGATTTTGAAAACCATTTTAATTTTTATCTTGGCAAAAAATGGATTTGTGTGTGTGTGTGAATCTTAAAATAATATTTACGGTGAAAAATAATGCGAAGAGCTCTGAGATCCTCAGAAAGGCAAAGTTTTATTTGTTATTATTTTTCAAATACTTTTAAATGGAGACCTGTATATGTGCATAACTATGAACTAAAATAACAGTGACCAGGTTCAGAGTGAAAACCTGCCGCAAGACCAGTCTGCCCAGAATCTGATATGAATTCTGCTGCCCTTAACCCATGCACAGATATGCCCAACTTGGATTTTGCATTTTGTTTGTTACTTTAATACTCTTCTAGCAATGAGAATAGTTTGGATGCGAGCTTTGCATTTCCCTCACTCCATTCCAAATATTACCTGGAGTGTTTCAACAAATGCAAACTGTTGCCTCTCCATTGCATTTGTTAACACAGAGTTTCTTATTCAAAGACAATGTAGCTTTTAAAAAAAAATCCTTATTTTTTTTAATTTGCATTCTGTTTTTAACACCCAATAAAGAAATGTTTGATACAAAAATAAGAAATCACAACATCTCTTTTTAATGGCAATTCTTCATTGCCTTTGGCTGAAGATGAACAGTAACTTGCCTCGAATTGTTCATTTCCTGGAAGAATCTACCGATGTGGGTGCAATATTGTATAAGTGCAAAACAGTATTTTTGCATGACTAGTACAGACATGTTTGAAACCACAGTAATTAATGTAATCTTTTTTCTTTACCTGATTTCTAGCTAACACATTTAACTGAGTGTGTGTGTGTGTGTGTGTGTGTGTGTGTGTATCCCTGCTGTATCACAGATTTGCTTTATAGTTCCTGTGTGATCTTGAGCACGTAACATCTTTCTGCCTCTGTTTCCCCATCTGTAAAGCGGACTTTGCCAACTTCACAGGATTGTTGAGAGAATTAGACATATTTGTAAAGCATATTTAGACCCTCAGATGGAAGGTGCTGCATACATGAAAACAATTATCATTGTTTGTGATTTAAAAAAAAAAAGTTTGAGAAATCACACCTGGAAAATGACTAGGAGAACTTGTGTGCAAGTTGCCATGAGAAGTCTCTTGCTGACCACTATTATTGTTTCTAAGTAATAGGTCTTAGTGCAGCTGCTATCTTGAAATGCATTTATTTTATTTTAAATATCATAGTATTACCTATTCAGCAATTTCCTTAGATTAATATTAAAAAAAACTTTTAAAATGTTATTCTTTGCACAGAAAAAAAGTAGGCACTGCAAAAATAATTTTTTTCTTCTAATGTTAGTATAATATTGGGCTAATGAAATTCAGAAAAATATTTTAGGTACATACCCAGCTGTGTATGTGAGACTAATATTGGTTAACCCAATACCTGGAGTGGGTGAAGAGAACATTTTTTTTCTCTTCCATTCTGCTCTGCTGACCTTTTGCTTAGCTTTTTGCTAATGTCATTTTCACTCTTGGTTGGGCTTTCTTGACAGTTAAGATGGCTTCTTTATGAAGATACTGAGATAAACTAGGGTCATGCATTCATTCACATCACTAAAACCACTTAATCAGTTACTGCTTCTGTATAAAATACCCCTGATCTAATCAAGAAAACATCAAAATCCTGCAAAGCGCCCTTGTTAATCCTGTCACTTAGTACCTAGCCAGATTTTGAAAAATGTAATCTAATTAAAAAAAAAACTTAATCTTCTTTCAGAATTATTCACACAAGTTAAAATGTATGCTTTGGCTGAAGATATAAATAATTTGCATACATTAGGAAACTAAGTGAAATGGTAACACACATTTAAAAACTGGATTGGAGCCTCCATTATTTTATTATACTACAAAACAAATATATGTCTAAATTTTTATTAATGTTATCAACCCCCCACGAAATCTATACCAAAATTGTACTTTTAATAAATACATAATAGGAGGTTGGGGAAGAGAAATTCTAGACTAAAAGATCAAATATACACAGAAGAGTATGACCTCTGCATTCCAGCCTTTAGTTTTTATAAATCCAACATGGCCCATGGACTGTAGATCCTCCAGTTACAATAAAAAAAAAGCAGCCATGGAGCAGAATACACTTCTAAACAATTATTTATATATATATTCCATTTTAGAAGTGGTTGCAGGAAAAAAGCAAAAATAGCAATGAGCAAATGCCAAGTGATATCCTATTTTAACCCTAGCAGCATTTCAATAAAATGTAGACCTAATTTTGAATGTACTCTTTATTACTATATCACAGTTATAATATCAAAGTGCTCCTACGGTGTAATTAAAGATTTACCTAGATTTATGAGACTTTATCATTATCAATAGGGTTAAAGAATGCCAAGGAGACCCATTGTGCAAGGATTTTGCTCAGCAGTTTCCATAGCAGTAAGGGCATTACAGAATTACTTTAGTGCTTTAGGAAAACTTGACTGCTAGGCACTAATATAAGGGACATTATTAGAAAGGGAACACTCTGGACACGTTAGTCAGGCCACCTCTGTGTCTTGTGCTCTTCCCCGAAAGGGAAAGAGGAAAGGGGCAGTAAAAGGGAAAAGGGCACTGTGGGGTAGAATTCTTAGGAGGTGTGAAAGGAAATAGAAAATAACAATTATAATAATCAAATAATAACAATTAGTAAAAATCCTGCAAACAGATATGTCAGTCCTCAGAGGGATCCTGACAGGCCAGCTCAGTGTGTTTCTTTAATAAAATTTCTGTCCATGGTAATGTATCAACGCCCTTCAGTCTAAATATTACATAACTGAATATTCGAAATGCTGATGCTGAACACTGCAGGTTCCCAGACATTCTCCACGTTTATTCTAAGATTGCCAAGCATTTCCTGCTAACTTACTTACATGTGCCCTCCTGATGCAACCTAAACTTTGTTTGGAGTGGGAAGATGGGAGCCATTTTCACTGGCATTTCAAGACATCATTCTGTCTCACCTTCCAGTTTACTCTTATGGGCAGATACGCTAAACTCACTTTGACTAGTAGCTTACTCCTCAAGCAATTCCACTGATTTTAATGGAACTACTCAAGCTGTAAGGTACAATTCATTGTTAGGGTTTCACAATCTAGCCCTTACCAAGTCAACTGATCATAGCCACGTTAATGCATTTAAGAAGTTATAGTATGGTTGGATTAGAAAAGTGATTCCTGCATTAATAGTAAACTCTTTGAGACTGGATAATGTATGCAATTATCTACTTTATTGTACATAGATCTCACTGGAAACATCTCAGCTCTCCTACGAACAGAATATACATGGCCTAACAGTTTATCGAGGGCAAAGGATGAAATTCCTACCTGAGTTTAATATAATACTAGATTCTGTTCATGGACTGGAAGCACTAATTGGTTGTCTTGCCCTCTAATATTAGTCTTTTCCACTGTGGATCTTTGATCCTTTGGGCAAACATTTCAGTTTCTATTTGCTAAGGAAAGGTTCCATTCTCTGCATGCATAGTATATGGATGCCTGCTTCTTGTCACTCTCACTGAGACAAGGTAGAAAATCTAATATTTGTTGCACATAATTTGCTTCTTTGTAACTGCAACTTACATTCTGTCCCTTCCCCTCTTTGAGAATTTAGGATTCAGATTGCAATGGAAATATTAAGTCATGGAAAAAGATTCTCATGAAGAAAGGCTGACTCCTTTTTTAGATAGACTGTTGCTTTGAGGAAGCTAGATGAGGGAGGCTGGTGGCAGTGTAGAAAGCAATAACATTAATCTGCTGATTGGGTTGCTTTTCTGTAAGCAACTCATTTTTAGAATTGCTTTCAATAAAACCCTTATGTGTATGTGTGTGTGTGTGTGTGTGTGTGTGTGTACATGTGTATGTGCATAAGTACATACAAAGAAACCTAGCTACTTAGCTATGGTAAAAGAATATTAAGGTTGTAAATTCAAGCACTCAAAAATTTAAAAATGCCAGAATTTAAGTTACCCAAGCAATCTTAATTGTGCCCCTTTGTGCATATATTATGATACAGTCTTTAATTATCTGATCACATGGTAGTTTTTTCCATAGGATTTCTGCCTCACTCAGTGCACAGGATGGACCGTGTTCTGGTAATGCATTAGAGTTTGTACTGCATTATATTATTTCAGTTTGTAGGACCCCTACCTTGTTTGCTTTAGAATTTGAAATGTGGATGGAACACAAGGCAGGGAACTGCTGTAAGAGAGGGGATGATTTTGTGGTTAAGGCAGGTGAAAGCCACTCAGAAGAACTCATTTCTATCCTTACCTCTGCAACAGATGTAAATCACTTAATCCAAAGTTTTGGCAGGTGGCCATTAATTGTACATTCCTTATTTTCTGGGTGCCCAATTTGAGACACCAACTTTCTGATCTGCACAAGTCCTGAGCATTAACAGTGGCAACTGAAGTCAATTGGAGCTGCTTAGATATTCACCAGCATGGGCAGTAACACTGAATGATCTGAAGACATGAGCACACCGTGCGAGTCAGGAGGCCCTGACTTATAACCCTGTCTGTGTCACTGCAGGGCCTGGGATAAGACTCCCTGTCCCAGTTTCCCTATCTGTAAAATGGAGATAATTGTACTCTCAGATCTCACAGGGGAGGGGTAGAGATAATTCATTAATATCTGTGAGACATGCAGATTCTATGCCGATGAGTGCCATAGAAAAGACCAAGAGGAACTAAATAATTCTGTATTGAATGCAAAAAAGAAACCAGGGACCACACACTGAATGATGAGGATAAAAAGAAACACTGAATAGTTGGCTCATTCCCTGAGCACCATCCAACTTGTGTACCAAGTGAGGCACAGTTCATGTGGAAAAATAGCATTTAATTAAAAACTGTATAATTATGGTTTTGCACAAAAGGACAGAATTATAGGTGGATGGGCATCCTAAACTATGGCGTTTCCTAACTTTTAAGTGCTTTGCAGACTAAATAATATTCTTTACAATTGTGTGTGTGTGTGTATGTGTTTGTTTTTAAGGAAAAAGGTACAAACAAATTCTATTTTGTGCAACTTTAATAAGTCGCATCAAGAATAGGATTTGAACCTTGAGCCCTCAGAACACACTTAACTGAGTTACAGGACTAGTTATGTTAGCTGGTACAGGAGAAGGCTATTGACTTGGAGGGGATGGGCTGCTGAGGCCATGTGCTGATTCTGAGAAGCTTAGCTCTCTTGCTTGACCCTCTTCCTCCTCAGGATATGGTGGAAGCTCTTTCCCTATGTTGGGCCCCCAGAGGTGAGGGATGGGACACTGGGATCATATGCTGAGGCCAGAGGTATGGACTATATATCAGTGGTAGTCCTATTCTGCTCTTTCTTCCTCCCAGAGTTCCAGTCTTGTGTGTGTGTGCTGCCGCTGTTGCTGCTTTGTCAGTAGGGTGACCAGACGTCCCGATAAAATCGGGACTGTCCCGATATCGAGCAGTTTGTCCCGTGTCCTGACCGAAGTATGGTCGGGACACCATTTGTCCCGATATTTTGTTTCGGGCATGGTTTCTCCCCACCCCCTTTCTGTTGCTTAGGTGGCGGTGACAGGCAGGGGAGCGCCTGTTCAATTGTTACACTCACCCGGCACGTCCGGGTCTCGGCGGCATTTCGGCAGCGGGTACTTCCTTCTTTGGTCGAAGACTCGGACGGGTGATTGTAACAATTGAAAAGGCGCTCCCCCTGCGGCGGTCCCGATATTTTTGAAATCTCATCTGGTCACCCTACCTGTCAGTGGTGTGGCCCTGGCTCTTTAGGTTTGTGTTCATTTATTTTGGCATGGTGCCAAAATTTTGCTGAAAATACAAGTGATAGAAAGGAAACTGATTTTTTGTTTGAAGTTTATAACTCAGCCAAACTTGAAAAGAATTTAGATAAAAAAAAAAAGTGGTACTTCGGTAGGCCCAGGACTATTCTCCTTGTCAAATTTCAAGGGATTGCTGCAAACAATTAATTTGTGAAAGCTTCTCAATTAAAATAAAAGTTGCATAAATCTTTTATAATAAAAGGATAAATATAACCTAAATTACCACCAGCTCCCCCAGGATACACACAGAGCAAGGTTTAAATGAAGAGAAGACTGGATTCTTGCAGCTTAAATATAAAGTCAATACAATGTTTTGCTTCTTCAGTTCCAAAACTCAGAGTTAAATAGAGTGTGCATGCTGATACAATAAATAAAATCTTCAAGTATTCCTAAACCCCACCTGGAAATATTTCTAGCCCCTCTAGCCCTTTAGAAGGCTGAAGACCTGAAATGACTCCAATAATAAAAAGTCAACTTGCAAAGTATTGTAAAGTATAAGGAGCAATGGGAGTGTAGTCAGAAGAAAGTCCTGCAAGGACAAGTACAGAGGAAAAACATATTTTTTTATTTTTTCTCTCTATATAATCACTCTAAATCCATGTGAGAGGAATGTTTTACCATTTACAAGTATTCTCTCACCATACCATGCCTTAAAGAAGAGATCTACATCGAAACTTAAGCCATGTATTTTCCTTCAGCAGCTAGAATTCAAACAGGACAGCTTTCCAACAGTGTACAGCAGCTTCTAATACATTGTACTGTGAAGGGATAAAAGTCTTAATATAACAATGTAACTAAACTAAATCCCGTCATTTGGTTTCTTTCACAGCTGCAAAATCATGGCAGCCCTGAACTGGCCACACAGCTGCTTCTACAAAAATCTTTTAGTAACAACAATAATAAAAGTCTCCTCTCCGTTAAGAAACCATATATATGAAAGAGAGAGAGAGAGTCTCCCAATGTCATCTCCTTCACTCCTCTGTGAAATACTGTCTTTGACTTCTAAACTTAAACAGCAGCACTTCCCTAAGTGAGGGGAAACAGCAGCATGGCTGTGCAGCTGCAAAAGGCTGGCTGGGTAACCATCACACAGGGTGAACTAAAATAGTACAGACCAGACCTACTGAAAGCATCATTCCACATTGGAGAGTCAAAGAAACGGACTAAAATGGGCCATAATCATGCACCAGCATTAAATGCCCTGGGGAATTTCCCCAGCACAGAGCACCCCTCAGCAAGTGCTGCCCCCACAGAAATCGCTTGGAACAGCAGGTGTTCCCAGGTGGATTGAGAACAGGTTGGAGATGGGAGGGTAGCGCTGTAGCCAGAAAGCACCACAGCTAGTGCAGTCCTGTTCCCCAGAAACCTTTTGGCTGTTGCAAAGCCCAGAGGTACCATGACACCCAGGATACGATTTAGGAGAGCCCTTGCTTGTGGCATAGGCCAAACCCAACCTAGCAGCCCTGGGATCAGAGAGGTGCAAGCGGTCCCCTTTCAGGCCATGTACTAGCACTGGTACAGGGGTGAATTAGGCCCTCCTAGAGGAAGTCTGTTCTCTGGCGCCTGATAACCTTACAAACAGCAGCAGATACCTGAGGGTTAAGGCTTTTCTAAAATAGATTCTATACATTGGGGGAGTTGTTTGGGGTCTGGAAGGTGAGGATGAGAAGCGTGAACGTAATGCAGAAGGTGAGGAGAAGTCAGTGAAGTGATTCAAAGAGGAACATGACCTGGGTAGAAGAGCTAGAGAGGTGGAGGATTTTAGCTGCAGAATTTTGTGTTAATTGTAGTAACAGTGAAAGCATCTATGGTATTTCATAATAGTAATAGCACAGTGTGAAAACTAGGGCAAGCAGGACTAACCTATTGCTGTACTACTCAGTTTCTTAAATGCTGATAAGTGTTTTTAATTCCATTCTATCCAGGTTAGTTATAAGCTCAGTGATATCAGACTGTGGTGAATCACGTGGCCGGCCCTGTCATCTCTCACCTTAATGAGCACTGAAAGCGAATAACTAGAAATTCTACTCAGTACTCTGCAGAGCAGTTCATTATATAAGTTCTACACAGGGCTGGCTCTAGGTTTTTTGCCGCCCCAAGCAAAAAAAATTTTGGCTGCCCCCCGTCCCAGCCCTGGGCTCCTCGCCGGACCCCCCTGCTGCCCCAGCCCTGGGCTCTTCCCCCCCACCCACACCCCCTGCATCCCCAGCTCTGGGCTCCCTCATTCCCCCCCACCATTTCCCCACACACACACCTCCTGCCGCCCCAGCCCTGGGCTCTTTCCCCCCCCACCTGCACCCTCCTTCCACCGCAGCCCTGGGTCACTGGTAACTCGCTCCCACGGCAGGTCATTCAGCAGGAATTTTAGATGTGCACAGAACACAGACAGGATTGGTTCCCATATGGTTACAGAACTGCAGTAAAGTGGAACAATTTTCAGCTTGTGTGATTGGAGGATATCTGGATGCATATTATAAGACTGTCCTACATAAATGAGGAAAAGTTGAGGTGCCTTTATTATTCTTTTGTTCCTCTCTTTCTTTCTATGGGGAATTTGCCAATGCAATATCACTGTCTTCCTTTTAAACAAACAAACAAACAAAAAAGGCAATGGCTGTTGAAAATAGCAATTCCAGTCCTAATAACCACTGGGAAGCATTTCTTGCTCAATTTTATCCTACTTTTTCTACAGCAAGTTACAGTGGATCAGTATATTTGATTTGGGAGAAATGAAGTAACAGCTGCCCAAACTGAGCTTGAGCACTCCTGAATTTTGAGGTGTTCAAATCTGGAAGGCAGGTGCTGGGGGGGGGGGCTGTGGCTTTGCGGGGGAGCACGGAAGCATGTATGCAGCAGTGTGTCTGGCGCTGCGCAGAGCCAGACATGCTGGTCTGAGTGGCACGGTAAAGGGCGCAGGAGGGTTGGATGGGGCGGAGGTTCGGGGGGGGCAGTCAGGGGCAGGGAGAAGGAGGAGTTAGATGGGTCAGGGGTTGGGGAGGCAGTCAGGGGACAGGCAGCGGTTGGATAGGCATGGGAGTCCCGGGAGTTTGTCAGGGGACAGGTAGGGGGTGGGGTTCTAGGGGGGAAGTTGGGAGGGGTCTCAGGAGGGGGCAGTTGGGGACAAGGAGAAGGGAGGTTTAGATAGGGGGTGGGATCCTGGGGGGCAGTTAGGGGCAGGGGTCCCGGGAGGGAGTGATCAGGGGACAGGGAGCAGGGGGGTTGAATGGGTTGGGGTTTCTGTGGGGGGCAGTCGGAGGGAGTGGATGGGGGCAGGGTGGGGCTACCCTCCCTCCCCGTGGAGTGTCCTATTTTTTGAATGTTAAAATATGGTATCCCTACTCACAGTGCAGCTCTCCATTCACTGCAGCATGAGGTCTCAGCTACCTCACTCCCTCCCCCTCTTTCCTGCTGGTAGTGGCCAAGGGAATGCTGGGAAATGTAGTTCTTTCCCTGCTCCAGGGCTGGCTCTATAGGCAGGGAGCTAACCAAGGAACTACAGCTCCCAGGGCCCCCTGTTGGTTCTCAGCTCCCATGCTGGATCCCTGCCGCCCCTGCAAATGGGCTGCCCCAAGCGCGTGCTTGCTTTGCTGGTGCCTAGAGCCGCCCCTGGTTCTACATATAGTTAAATTAGTAGCCTAGTTGACAAGAAGGTGACATAGCTCAACTTATTTTTTAAATTGCTTAACTTTATCACTCTATCGAACAGATTGTTCAAGTATTTATAGAGCAGTGTGCGACATCCAATGTGACCTGTAATTAAAGTAAAAATGGTCAAATAAAGTGACACGATCAAGTCGTTTAAAAATTAGTTGACCTCTGATTGTCATCAAACAAAGATTCAGGCTTGACCCACTAAATCTAATTTTGAATCTATTATATGTATTCTATCAGAAGCCTCATTAAAAGACATGGCTTCTGCTGCTCTCCATTTACTAGCATGTTGTTGAGTCCCACCGAGGAGACATCAGACTTGTAAATATAGGAGGGTCCTAGTTGCCATGAGACTCTAAGCCAAGAATCGGGACTTTCTAAAAGTTTCTTGTTCCTGAAGGATATGGACGCTAAACTTCACTTTAACAGAATGTAGGGAATTAGATATGTACTAAGGGCCTGATCCAAAGCCCTTTGTTTTCCATGGAAAGACTTCCATTGGCTTTAATGGGGTTTGAACCAGACTCTAAATGGATAGGGAAGGCCTGTCTATATGTGCATATCCCTACCTCCCTAGATGTTGGAACACAGAGCAGATAACAGTATATCATATTTCCTGCCAATAAACAGAATTATCTGTTCTTAAACTCAAAGATAATCAGATTTGATTAACCAGGGAGAAGAATGCAGCCTATTGGTGGTATTTGGGAAGTGCCACCTTTTATCATAGTTGCCAAGTGGTACTTGCTCACATTTAGTGTTCGTTAGTAATATTTGGCAAAGGTCCTGTTGGAAGACCAATGACTTGCAGAAAATATTGAATGCTGCTGCCGCCCTTCTAATTGAGTGGGGACTGTACTCAGACATTTCTATGTCTGCATCTCTTATCTAAGATCTAATCCAAGCTTTTATAATGTTAGTTCTGAGTGATGTATGGAGGCCTGCAGCTGTGACAAAGAGTGTATCTACATCAACCTTGCTATTAACAGAGTTTCAATGTACTTTTCTACACAGGTGCAGAGTTATACTGTGGGATCGTGCTGGTCACTTGATAAAGCATCGTAGATTTACTATCTAAAAGAGTTTTTTGTTTCCCTGTAAAACTGTACCTGTATCATTGAGGATTTTTGTGTATATGAGGTTTACCATTTTTTGGTAGAACCAATTCATCCTAAACTGCATGCCTGTCAAGTAGCCACATCTTTGAGGCTGCAAGAGGAGTTGTTTAATTATGCAAAGTGATTCATCAATATCACAGTATTTGGACTAGCTGGTTTGGCTGGGGAAGCAACCCTGACTAGCACATTGAATCACTTGGTTCCGGTTACTCCACTGGATGAAAAGGCAAAGCAGAATCAGAGGTTTTAACAGAGAAAGCAGATTGACCCTCTGCCAGCCTATTGGCCATAATCTTAGCCTCTAAAAAGGCATTTTTCTCACCTTACAGGAAAACATCCTATAAATCCTGTTGTATGATTTATTAGTTGCATTTTCCAACCTGAAAAGTCTGCTCTTGAAAGCCTCTCTTTCACACAGATTCACTCAATATCAGGGAATCCTTCATTACCAACAGAACTGTCTGTTTCCACTGCATCTCTGTGAGGCTTGGCAGGCCAATGCAATAAAAACACCAGTAACTGGCTGGTCCTTCAGTACCTTTGGCAAAACTTTCCAACGTTCTGGGAAGGGGAGCGTGAAATAGGTAGAGGAACTGAGGACAAATTCAGGTAATAAAGAGGCATCCAGAAATTAGTGCTTCGGAACCATATGAAAAATGTTAGTTATATGTTCATGTTCCCCATAAGTACCACAACCCAGGGCATGTCTTGGCTCCAGAACATTCCCTCTGATAAGATCTTGGGCTAATTAAGCTGTTAGCCATTGAATTCTATCACAGGAATCTGTTGACTAGCTAGACTTGTACTCCTTTCTCTGGCGTAACTGTAGCTTGCCTGACCCAACCTAAGTAGTTAGCACATGGAGGGAGGGATCTTTGGGGATGGGTCAGGCAGGGAAGAAGAGACGCCGTATACCCTACTCCTTGCTGTGCACATCACAATAACAGATTTTGCTCGAAGGACATCTTGACATACTGCTGAAATTAATAGTACTGTGTGAAGTCTCTGCAGCCCTCCTCAGGGATTATTATATCCTCGCATGCAAGGGTTTTTGAAAGGATCTTTGGGCTGCTTTTGAGAAGGGGATAGTTTGAGTAGGGGAGAGCTTTCCATCACTGAGAGGTGGCATGGCAAATTGAATTCAACAGCTCACCTTAATTGAGTCAGATGGTGCCTGCCATGCACTAAAACTTCAAATTTGATCTGGTCAGCATGGGTGTGCACTGCAGAGGTAGTTTGATGTTGGATTTATCCTGCCATGGAAACTGTCTTCATCAATGAAACAGTCTGCGAGTCTCATGGACTGTGGCAGCCTGGAACTCCAAACTCAAACAGGTAGCTGGGAAGAGGAGACAGATGGGATCCTAGTAGTCAGCTACTAGCTACTCTTCCTTCCACTCCTTTTCAAAAATTGGTTTTGTTGTGTACAAATCCATGCAGGGGTGGAAAAGCAAATGCATCAACCCCAGGTTGCTACACCATGTATTTTTGGGCTTGGCATGGCAAGATCCCTTTTATGTTAAGTGAACTTTGTAAAGTCAGCCTGCCTGGCTTCCTCTACAAGCATGATAAAATTTTTAAAAGAAGAAGTTCAATGCTGCAGTGCGATTTAGCTGTACCTGTCTAAACTTCCTAAGCTTGACATGTGCGCATCAGAATATGACACATCCTCATCAGAATGATGTGTGAAGCCTGGGGCATTTCAGGCATGCTATTTAACCACACTAGTACAGTTAGCCTTAAAATGCTGTTTTAATATTTTAGTTTTCAGTACCATTCAGAGAACAGCATGCATACAATGGCTTTACACATAGGGAGAACGGCAAAAAATCTATGTCAAGCGGGGATATGATGGGGGCCACATGTTTCTAGCATCTATCCAGATAATCTAGAAGGAGCCAGATGACAGGAGGAAGAGAAAAGGATCATTTGGACAGGTTGTTTTCACACATGTAAAACTCATTCTCTGCATGTGCAGTGTTAGTGTGCACACTAACTTTTTAATTCCGAACCTGGAAAACAATGTGCATTAATGGTAAGATGAAGAAATTGGTGGAGGGAAGGGAATTGACTGTTTGTCCAATACTTGAAGTGAAGCATTTGGGAGGATAATTCCCCCCCTCCCCCCTCTTTTGAGCTTTCACCTAGGACTTTCCATAGTGGGTCACTCCAGTAATCCATCTAGGTCAGTATTTTGCAGATAGGATTGTAATTCTGGACAAAATAGGAAGAGCAAGTGCCCAAAGAGAAATATATCCTAGTATATCTGGTCCTGAATGGTACCTCCCAGGAGTATCTGAGTGAGTCTGTATTCATGAGATTTCCAGTCCAGTTTGGTTGATCCAAGAAAATGGGATAATTCATATAGCAGGACATTTCCCCTTCACTTGATCCCATGCAGTTTTGCTTTAAAACCGCTTTGCAAAATTCTGCTTGCCTAATATCTCACCCTCAAAGCTTGAGTATTTTTGTGTGAATCCTGAGGTTTCCTCTCCCTCTCAGACATCAGACATGATGGCAAAGGATCAAAGCCACAAGAGTTGTGATAATCTAGTCTGACCTCCTCTATAACACAGACTTTAGAACTTCCCCAAAATAATTCCTAGAGCAGATCTGTTAGAAAAACATCCAATCTTGATTTAAAATTGTGGGTGAATAGCTTTGGAGTTTGGGCTAGTCTATGTTCATGATGATTTTTCAGGGCTTCTTTTGAAACATCAGAAGGGAACAGAAGTTCACAAAGAGTATTTCTGCTTTTTTTAACAAACTGCTCGATAGCATATGCACCACTTAATATGGCATATGCTAACTTCAGTGTTCTTAAATGATTAGCAGAGTAAATAGACATATATAATGGGAATGATCTGTCAGCAGATAAGTTATTGGTGTCCTGAGGCTGCAGCAAGGTACATACTGTTCTCACTCTTTTTCATCAATGTTCTCCTTTGTCCTCCTTTGTTGTTGCTTTTGTTTGTATTGTTTTGTATTGTATTGTTGAAAAATAAAATCTCTAATGTCACAATAACCATTCTAACCTGCATTTTTGCCCTCACAAACTGTACAGCCTAATAGTATCTAAGTGTAAGGTGGCATTACGTATATGAAAAGTAAAAGGATTTCATGAGCTACAAAATATATAGCACAGTAACTATAGGAGCCCATTCTAAGAAGATGGTATTATAGTAAGCTATGGTACATCCAAATGTTTGTATGTGAGTGCAATTGGACCGGGCTGCTGAAGAATTGGAGTGGCGAGCAGGGGTCCTGGAGCTGGTGTGGATGGAGAAGCAGAGCCAATGTGTGCTTGGTCCTGCAGATCCCAGGGATCCATGTGGCACATGGACAAATGGCAGGTCTGAGGTCTAATCCCCTGCTTTTTCTATGGAGGGAAGTAAACCCTGCTTCCCCAATGGAAGAATTTAAAGAAGACTCTGTAAGGAGAATCTCGCAGAGTTCTCTGCCATGTTCCCCTTCCATAATAATTTCTACAGGGTTGGAGGCAACCCCAGTGTTAGAGTTAGAATTAGAGCTTTTGGTCTTGTCCAAACCACTGGAGCGGTGATACTGAAATGCTAACGTTAAAACAGATATTGGGAGCAGTTATTGTACAGTATACAAAAGCCACATCTCACTATGTACAGTGACTACACTGAGTGAACTAATGGACGTGAACATAGCAGAAACCACAAAAATAAGCTGCATTTGGGAAATATATTACTCTCCCAAAACTTGTGTTGCTTCCATTAACACTTGCATTAATAGGAGTTCTATGCCTGCACAGGAGGTCTACATGTTCATTGTTTGTGAAGGGTTTACTTTGCTCTGTGGCAAATTTAGCTCTAAGTTTCATTAGAAAAATTCAGCTAGACAGCAATGCCCAACCCTCCTTCCCACCCTTGAAGAATTCCATTTCTGAAGGTGGGTTTGCAGAGTCTGAGACATTTTGCAGGTGTCTGAGATCTTAGGCATAACTCTTCATATACAACTGTTATTCTTAGTTACTGCTCTATGGACAGCTTTCCTAAGAGACATAATCTAAACAGTTTCCCTTAAACCAATCATTCTATCTAAAATATTGTAAAAACATCCATGACAGTTCTAGATGGATTATTTTAGATATAGTAGGTAAACTTAGTTGTTTTTAACTGATACATGGGACATATTTCTTCACAGTTTTGATAACCTTTATGCACATAGCAGTTAACAGCTGAAAACAATTTTTTTCCTTAAAGTGTATCATCAAAATACAAAACCCTACATGCAGTAGGACAAAGGCATTAGGGACCAAGGCTTCTTGTTACTCTCTGCATGAAGCTGACCTTGTCTGTATTCTATAATGGAAGTTTTCTACATCATTCCAGCTTTGGGCCTCTCCTGAGCAAATGCTGCCAATCACAAACAATTGTGCCAAATGGTATACCAGCTTTGTTATGTAGACAAATGTCCACTATGGACAAAAATGAGATCATCAACCCTAACCCTAATAGGATTTAGAATTTGTTTTCTTTCTGGAGGAAAGGCAAGTACATAAGCCTACAGGGTGCTTTTGTTTTCACAGCAGCCTTTAGTGGATTTAGTAGGGATTTTGTACACTGCCAAAAATAAAAGAAATGATGTTTTATGGGTTCTTCAGAGTTTTGCAGACAACAGTGGATTCTGTGCACATTGGGCCAAATCCTGTGCACAATACTTAGGTAAACTCCCATACACTTTGATGGAAGTTTGCCTGGGTAAAGTCCTCAAGTTATGGTCCAATAGGTTTGCTTGATCATTATTTTGACTTAATATATAATTTCTGTATCTTTATTTTCTTGTTTGTATTCTGTTTTAATGAAAAAATGTGAGGGGGACTGGATGTCTTAAGGGGCAGGTTATGGGATACAGAGCCTTTCACAATTTTAAATCTCAAGTTTAAATCCCGCTCACTTTATTCACCTCCTGCATGGCCACAGCATAAGATTTCAACAATTATTTCCACAGCTGTTGGTCAGACGCAGGATGTCACTTTTGCCCTGCCACTCTAACTTTCTCCCTTATCACTTCATCAGCTGCAGATCATCAGAATACGATGCTGATCTCTGACAACTAAGCCACTGAGAGAGACAGCATTTAGCAGCCAATAGTTGTAGGCCAACTCCGAAGTCCCAAAGTTGATAGGTAGTGTTCTTCCTCATTCAGAACCTTTTGGGCTTCCTCAGCTTCCCAGGGGTCAACATCAAAACAGGTCCTTTGCCCCCAAAGGAAAAGTACACCCTGATTTCTCAATGCAGGAAGTAATGTTTGATCCATTACCTTCAATCCTATCCTCAAAATCGTAACCAATTTCCAATCAACGATATCAGCTGAGCCAGGCACCAGCAGGGATGGTCCCATGTTTGACCTGGTGGCTATTAAATCTGGTGTTAGTACACAGGAATCATCACCCATCTGAATGCTGGCTATTCTAGTCTAGACTGGTCAGATTCTTATACCAGGTTTATCACCATGGTATCATAGCACTGATGTCACCCACAAGATTCAGGCTGTATAATTTAAAAATAATCCAACCATTTTTTTCAAATATTTGAAATCCTCCTGCCCCCAAAAAACCAACATTGTTTCAAAACAAGGGCCAAACTCCACTTCTGGTTGTGGTATGGGTAGTGCCTGCTGAATTCAAGAGAGGCTGTGGCCACTTATTTTGGGGCAGGATTCTGGCTGATTTCTTTTTCAAGACTAGCTGCCTAATATGTAAGTAATCCTTACAGAAAAGGGTTTATAATGGAACTTTTGGCAAATACTTAACTATATACTGGTGCTACCAGGGCGAGTTAGAACTTTCTCATCTGCACTACAGGCTCCTTTCCAAAGCCAGGGTAAATACATTTCATATACCCTCTTTCTTTTAAAACATTTGAAGTAGTTCTGAGAGTGGAAGGCTAATGGCATTGACTAAGGCCAAGTATAATGCAGACAGTTGATGTCTCCATAGAACTTTCCCAACGTAACATAGTGCAAATCTGTAATAATGGCAGTTTCCCAACAGCTCATAAACCATTAGCAAGGTGATATTTTTTTCAAATCATGAACATTTTCTAATTTTGATCTTTTATATTAAGTTCCTCTTCTAAAGAATTTTTGCTGTGCAAAACTAGTTGATTTCTCTATTTAAGGCTTTCAGTGTAATTAAACTGATTGCTGAAAAAGACATCATTCTTCTTTTAATAAGGCAATTTACATATTCAATAACTTTAGACTCACTTGCTGAAAGACCGTTTGAAAGTTTGTTTGTGTGTTCTTTCACTCAAATGTTTTCAGGGTTTCTTGTCATGTTTCCATTAACACTATTATAAATGAAATCAAAATATAAGGTGATGAAGTTATAAGATATAAGTTATTTTTGTTGGTTAGCAAAACAGGTTACAGTAGGGCCTAAACCTGTCACCAGTCAGGTCAAGGGGAATTTTGCCATTGACTTCCATAGGAGTCGATTCTGGTCTAATAGTCATAGCAACAAATAGTTTTAGAGTGATATGGAAAGGTAGTGTTTTGCAGAGAGAATCAATGAGACTGTGTCATTATACAGTTCTTCGGATCATGTACTCCATTATAGGTGTGACTGAACAAATGCAGAGGATAAGCTTTAAGTTTTTAAATGCTTGTTATCAGAGCTCCAGTTTCTAATAATATCTTCAGTTTAATTTTAAAATATACCGTGATTTGATTTCTGGAAGAATTTTTACCAAGGAGAAATTATTGCATTTGTTCTTATTGCTAAAGCAAGACTCTTAACGGTAGGCAAGTGTATACAGTAGAACCCCATTAACTGGAACACTGGAATGACCTATTTGTCCTGGTTGTGCAGTTCTGATCAAAGCTATTTGCACTAAATAACGTACTCCATGAGTTTTAGTTCTTTTATTTTTTGGTGTGCAGATGATCCACAAATAGTGTTTGATCTTTATAGATCTGTTCGTTATTCAAAATCAGTTAACAAATGTTTTATGCTAAGAATTTCAGCCTATGCAATATGAGCTCTTGTTTTATGAATTAGGCACTACAACTATTTGCTATTGGTACCTTGCACTTTGATAGATCTCTGGAGTCACATAGTACTGCCTCTGCTTCTCTGATTGTCTTACTACAAGCTTTATGAGCACAGGAAGGGCTTGGGTAAGGTTTTTGAAGATTCCCATGGATTTGAACATTCACACAAATAGATATTTCCATGAGTATGAATAGCTCTTCCAGCATGAAAACTCAAGTGTATATATTTTAATCATTCAGGGTGAAATTCACACCTATGCAGAGGGCCAACACAAGGCCCATGGACCACTTAAGTTCAATTTGGACTTCAGTGAAATTTAAATGGAGTAAAAACTTTGTCTGGCCCTGTACCTTGTGCAGCACCTCCATCCTACTAAATGGAGGAATTTATAATTCACGTGAAATTTCCTCTAATGAACAAATTAGGGGGAAAGTGAGTAAAAGAGGTTGTACATTTTGTCAAAGTCAATTTGAATTTGAATGCACAAGTGAATCATTTTAAGGTTCTTTATAATGAAATAAAAGACTAAAATAATATTTATTGAATTACATTTTAAATTCATCTCTATTTTTTTCTTATTTGGCAACTTCTTTATTAAAAGAACAGAGATTAGAATTTCACATCCATCTAACACCTGGTTAACCACTTAACCCCTTGGTACTGGCCAAATGCATCCCTATTAAGCAGAATTTTTGTTACTACCATCCCAATTAAGCAGCAGACATTGCTATTCACTAACATTAAGCTAAATTGGTTTCTTGGGAGGTGCCTTAATAAAGCAACCATCCCAATTAAGCCCATCCTCATTAAATGGTACAATATTACTGTTTTATTGTAATTGAAGAAAGGCTCATAGTCCCACTTCACACAGTTTAGCTACGGAAATATTAATAAACAACAGTCCCAACTAATATATTACTGCTGACTCAATATTTAACAAGAATGACCCATAAACTGTGGTACTTGTATATAATCAGAGGCATCTTACTTTACTTTTGCGAGCTACTGGAATATAGTGGAATTTTGCCTTGTTGTGATGTCCTTGTTCTTCTCTGTTGACATCATCACATTTAGTCTGTACAAAAGAAGTGTTGAAAAAACATTGACATTGCTGACTTAGGCTCCTTGGAGCTTTTTGGAGGTGATGACTATGATAAGCTGGAATCATTTGAGTTTATGGCGTTTTCAGTTTCCCAAATGTAATTCAATTGCTTTGCTAACTCTAATTTTTAGCTTTAGCTCCAGTTGTTTTCTAATACAATCCTGAAA
This sequence comes from Emys orbicularis, assembly GCF_028017835.1. NCBI lineage: Eukaryota > Metazoa > Chordata > Testudines > Emydidae > Emys > Emys orbicularis. Next base: position 22,257,036 of record NC_088696.1, read on the forward strand.
GGGTGAATTTGGACAATCTCATCTTGGCCATTTTGAGCACATATGCTAGAACTAAGTCTTTTTGGCTCAGCTGCTACAGAATCTAATGAAAATGACAGATAATGCAGAGCGCTGTGTGCCTGCCAAAAAAGAGGATATTTCCCATGAGATAGCACCTGGTGATGCAGAAATAGACACTATAGATTTGTGATTGGCTGGTACTTACCAGTATTCATATCTAGTCAGTATTATCAACCACACAAGATCACATCTTGGATAATAACAGCAACAATGGCATGCATAAAAAATTACTGCAGCAAAAAAGGGAAAAAAATAGATCAATTATGTCAATTATATGGTAGCACTTTTTCCCCTCACAGTTTCAACACTGAGAAAAGGTGGCATCTATCTCTGATCTAATTATTCACATGCTTATTCGTTTTTTTCTTTCTTTCTTTCACTTTTCTCTTTTTTACACACACATAAAAGATCTTTTTAAAATACACTGTAGAATCAAACATGCATACGTTGTGTATGTGACTTACATTTTAGCAGCTGAATAGTTGGCTACTTGAATCTAAAGCATAAAAAGAAAATTTTGTGTTGGCTTTCTCTAAAGGGATATATATTGAGATGACCTTACCTGAGAGCAAAAATGCCATCAGCCCCGAAAAATGTCATAAATTAAACTGCTATTTAAACCCCGGTTCTAGTAAAAGATCCAAATTTCCAAGGTGCCCCTAATGGATCTCCGTTCAGTGATAGTGGAGCTGACCTGTGAGGGAATGCAGTCACAAAACTCTACAAACACAATGTCAAAGGAAATAGTAACCTCCTTTTATTTGCACCCTTTATATAAAAATTTGAGTAGGTCTGGGTAACTTCTTTCTAGGTTGAATTTAGCTTACTTAAGATGAGATAATGAACAAGGTGATTTTGAAAAAGAAATACAAAATCATTAAGCAGATCTGTAAAACTTTTACCGAATCTTTTCAATTAGATTCAGGCAGCAGCAGATGTTAACTCATTTTGGCACGCCTAAGCTTTGAGGGTCTTAGGATGATTCCCTTTTTTTAAGAAACTTGATGAATCTCACATTTAGTATTTTGCATGAAAAAAATGTGTTTGTGTAAAAACAGATCAAACAGGGTCTTCATTTGCTGATTAATGGGTCAAGCCTCTGTTTTGATACCACAAGGGGTTTTTAATGTAAGCAAGTGATAATAGGATCACAGAGACAACAAGCTAGGGCTTAGTGCTGCTGTTGAACTCTGTGGTATTTCTATGGGGTTGCTGGATATTTTCTCACTGTAGTCCAGCTGCACTATGTCAGAATTCACATCCTTCATATATTTTAATGTAGGGTAAAACATTAACCAGTCCCAGTAGACCTGGTGGGCAGTTGAGCTAATGTAATAATCTGGGGGCTTATTTCTCTTAAGATAAAGCAGAATCAAATGAAACACACACACACTAGGTGTTTAAAAAAATGTTTGCATTTTAAAAGTCCTGCATTTATCAACAGGGAGATTGTGACACAATGTAGGATTTAAGATTCTTCTCTCATGTTGTTTTCCTTTCTATCCAAAACAGTTGAATGCTAACTAATATCCCTGGATTCTATCTTGCTCATTCCTCCCAACCTCATCGGCCATCATGAGAAGGGTACTATTTGTTTTGCATTGAGCAACTAAACAGATGCCTCCATGATGACACTGTCTGCCTTTGTACTGGAAGGGAATTTCTGCTGGCTCATAACATTTCCTGAAAGAGCTGTCTCTTTAAGGAGTTATCTCATATTTTCAGAAATTGACTGTGAAAATTCTAAGTAATGGTGTGACATGATCACACTCACTTTCCGTAGTTAATCCTTCACTAGGGGTCAGGCGCTTTCCCTGCTCAATGACTCATTTGATTGTCATCTACCTTGCACAAAAAACTACGAAGCCCCAAGCACTGTCTGGTAAGGATGACAGGCAGTCACAGTGCTGAGCTCTGTGCAGGAATAACTGAGTTAGAAAAAAGCTGCTGGCACTGTAATAAAGCGTTTAATGGACAGACAGCCTCTTTTACCTTCCTTGGGGTAACACTAAATCCCTTTTTATTGTAGTTTGCACAGATGTTAGTGAGTTATCCATTTCTCTAATCATACTAGAAGTTGGCACATCCATCTTAAGTAAGAAGACCAGCCCACTCTGTTTTAGAGAGTCCTTTTTCTAATAAACTTGTGTCAGTTTCAGGTCAGTTTTACCAATACAAATAAAATTCAAACAAATAAAAAGTATATTGTCTCATGATGAGATGTATGTAATCATGCCCCTTAGGTCAGTTTACATTTACAGAGAGAGTTACACTCTGTATAACCCTTGCTGCAATCTGGATTCTCCTCTTGTTTCAGCTGCACCTCTTCCCCGCCTGCCCCCCAAATAACAAAACAAAATACCTCCAATATTTAGCCAACATGCTGCCGTTCGATGGGGTTCTCAGTGCTGGAGCTGGACATTGAACATTCATTTTACTTTACAATTTTTTGTCTATAAATGCAGCATCTTGTTCTGGGAACAATCTCTCCCCTCCTCCCATCTGTAAATCTTCGTGCATGGAATCCACTTGTTTTGTTTAATTCCTCTCCAAAGTGAAGCTAATGGGCTCATATACAGAATATGTATATTTGTTGTATTCTTTTGCATGGAGTTAAAGTAATTGTATCCCTTTGTTGAAGACTTTATTTATCTTCAAATACTTACTCTGAAACGCAACCTTTTTATTAATGAAATAAAATAAAAGCATCAGTTGGGGAAAAAACAGATTGTACACAACAAGGTGCTACATGCTTCAACTTTCTAGCATGCTTGCAAAGGTCAGCTAAAGTTCAGGGAGGGATAAATGATTGCTAGTTTGAGGGGGTCCATGGTAAGCCTTGTTCTTTTTTTTGCACTGAGTTGATGGGTTCACAGCGGTGGCTGAATTTTGATAGATTGGCAGACACTGAAAGGAAATGCTAAATCTGCCACAGGGACTCTAACTTCTGTTTCTAGGGGCAAAGGGTAAGAGACAAGGGGTACTGTTCAAGGGCAGGACATCATATGACCTGATCAACAATGCTACCAGTGTTGTTTGTTTGGAGCATTGCCTTGTTGTACCTGGCTTCTTAACAAAAGACCTTACCAGCAGGGTGGGCTATCAAAATAAACATGAAAGGTTCAGGGGTTGATGCTAGTCCTTTGTGTATGTAAATTTACAGCTCTCTGGGGTCTCACTGTAAATGAGAAGGCCTGTCTCTGTTTTGTTTCCTGGTAAAATACTTTTAATAAATAAATCAAAGACTATGGAACATTAACTATTTCTCACCAAAATGGAAAGCAAAAGATCAGGCAGTTATTTTTTAAACGGTGTCCCCAGACATAACTTTTAAAAAAAGAAAAGAGCTGTGATCTTCCAAATACCCAAACAAGATTATATTGGCAATCTTGAAACACACACACACACACACACACACACACACACACACACACACACACACACACACACACACACACACACACACACACACACACACACAAAACCTCCCAGGTTGCCTTTTGAGTTTTACAGAATGCTAAGGCATTAAATAGAAAACCTCAGGTTTTTATACATGTTTTTTTCAGACATAAAACAATTAGTGAAGCTGAAGGCCACATTTCAGAACGTTTAGTTGTGCCATTGTACATGCAAAATGTATGCACAATGAGACATCCAGTTAGCACCTGCAGTTGGAAAGGTTTCATCCATAAACTGGGTAACTGTGCACACATGGTTAATTAGGTGCATTTGCCTGTTCTACCAGCCAGAATGTGTGCACAGTTGTGGTAATTGTATATGTCTACATTATTTTCCTTTTCAATCTGGACCCAAATGTTTTTGATATAAGTTCCTTTGTCTTGTGATCACTTAAGAAAATAATCTATGATTCCAAGTAACATACTATAATGCTAAGTGAGAAGTGTTGGCAAGGGAATCTGAAACCATGTGAAAGGAGCCAGTTTTCAGGTTTTGTTACAAACTCATAATTTACACCAGTGGTTACTCAGATTTGCAATCCATATGGCAAGCATTGATCTAGTGTTAAATGAATCTAGGTTGATTTATAGCATTGCATGGAAATTGGTCAAAATTGGTGGCTTCATCCAGTCTCTAAAGAAGCAACCAGATGATATTTGGTAATTTGGCAGATTTTGGTGTTTGGTGTGAAGTCAAAATTCAGAATGAAATATGGCGGGAAGTTGAACTTACACAACTTCCAACCTTGCCCGGCTGTGTTACAGATACACTAAAACTAGAACAATGATTGCCACACTAGCCAACTGCAATCAAACCCATTGGTCTCGTCTAACTTTGTAAAGGTTATTTATCTTCCTACTACACTCCAAGATGAATAAGAAATGCCTTTCATGTTGATTGCTGCTCATTAGGCAAACTCACTCAATATCCTAGATTCAAACACTGCATAACTTTTGGTTAATTTAGCTTTGTTTCCATTTTGGGAATTACACAGCTAACTTCACTTTGCAGGGATTTTTTTCCAGCAAGGAGCAGGTCCCAGAGCATTCTGCCTCACACAGAACAGATCCAAGAGGGATTTCTTGAAAGGCTACACCCAGCCTGGGTCCAGCAGCAAAAATGAGGACACACATAGGTGAGCTCTGTTGACTGGGATAATTGAGAACTGGAGAAGGACAAGAGGGTGAGTCAGAACGTGTTCTACATGAAGAAAAGACAAATGACTCATGTAGTTTGAAAGTAAATCACTTCACCCCATTTCTCTCCATGAGTAGACAAAGCTTTTGAGTGGAAGTATTATGTGTAACATTGGAGCCAAAAGTGATATGTAAATAAAGCAAGAAAAAAACTCCTATCTTTACATGTTGCATATCTGCTCTGTACTGTAGCTAGTGAGTGCAATGAAATTTGGGTAGGGATTTTTAATACATTATTTCAGGGGAATTTCAGAGGTTATTCTAATCGGATATATATTTTGGTTTATTTTAATTTAAATTTGAGAAACTAAGTTGGATTTCAATTGAACATGCATTTGTACAGTCAGTTCATCTGCTGCAGTTACCAAATCTGTCGAGCTTTCATCAGATCTTTCACTGAGATATCTTGAGATCTTTTATCTCAAAGTTTTATATTTGGATCCAGATACTTTATCCAGATCGCTATATTTCATTGAATGATTTTGTGCACAATACAGCAGCTCTGTCATACACAATGTAATTGGAAGCTATAATTCATGTATTATTTCAGAATTAACCTCAGTGATCCAAAAAGTCACAAATATCATTAACAAATCATGGGTGAAATCCTGCATCCTTTGGAGTCAATGGGAGTTTTGGCATTTACTTCAATGGAGTCAGGATTTTATCTTCTGTGAATACTTTTCAATGCTGTATCTTATGTTGTCGGCTTGTTGGATCCCTATAGGCTTCTGCATGCTCAGATAGGACCAGAACCGTCTGTACTTGACTCAGGCAGGAGATCACCTTTGTTTTGATATGCACCCCAACACAATGATTTGTAGCTTTGTCACCTTGAGGCTGTGTTACTGCAATGTGCTCCACATGGGCCTACAACACTCAGAAACTTCAGCTGGTGAAGAATGTGGCTGACTCACACTCTAAAGTCACTCTCATTCCCCTCCAAGATCTTATCAATGGTAGAGTCACCTATCTTTCCGCATTTGCTTCATTTTCCCATTTGTTGGGATAGCTGTAAAATTTTCTACTCTGTGAGTGGTGCAATAAACTTGGAGCTGCTGCTTGATAATGTAGACCTCCTTTAGTCAAACCAGCTCATTTATTGAACTAACAGTCCAATTTCATCAGAACCCATTAGGCTTAACTCACAAACCAGTGCACCTTGCCTTATAATAATAATGTTAAAGAAATTCATGAACCACTAAATTTTGACATTGTTAAAATCATGAATAATTTTGCAAAGGAAAGAAATTGATGATCTGGTTTTAGTACACCCTTTCCATGGGTGCTACCTCCTAATAACGGTATTTCTATAAGCACAGAGCCAAAGGTCAATATATTTTTCCTTGCTTCCAATGCATTGATGGATAAATATATCCTGAGGTAATAAAATCTTCTGGCTATTCATTTTGGAATACCTTGAGTATTTGTACATTCCAAGACGATTCAATATTGTTTCAGTCGGGAGGGAGAAACAGATTTAAATTGAGTGACTCTGATATGCTTGACAAAAAGAAAAAAATTTATGTTGGCTAGTAGAACAAATATACTAGCCTGATTTTCATGGTTATATAAGTGTATTGAGAGATTAAAAGGCATAATTTATTACATTTTAGCCATTTGAGTGAATTTGAGAGTAAGATGATATAACTGGTTTTCACTGGTTCTTTGTGGTCAATCACAATTTCCTGGTATCCCATGATGGCACAATTAAGAACTTGCTAGTCCAAATTCAGAGGTGATGTCAATTATGGTTTAAGTTGGAACTTGAAATGTAGGCCTCACAGTAGTACAAAGTCCCCTCCAGATGGGAAGGCTTGTATTGGCACAAGGTGTTCACTACCACATTACAGCCAAGAGATTGATTGCCAGCCACTGCACCTCAAAAGCAGATGGCACAGGCCTGAGAGAGGGCTTGGCCAGAGCACCTGGGAGGAGTGTGGATTCAGTGCATAGCACACCCTATGCAGGCAGGTCCCGGATAGACCCCAGACTGTATTTTAATTGGTGCCTTCTCCTGGTGTGGACCTCTGTAAACTGCACAGTCCTCCCCATGGGGTGAATCTCCCTGGTGTACAGCTTGCCTGTACTTAGTTGCAAGGGTGAATCAAGTCCAGTGAACATAGGCGGGAACCACTGGATGCTGAAAGGTGGGCTGTAATGATTATAGTAGGACAAGAAATCACCATGAAAATGTAAGATAAAGAGCAAGTGGTGCTTTATTTTATAACTTCCTGTACTTTCTTCTAGTTATTTCTCCTGTAACAGTCCTAGCCTTCCACCCCTTTGGCATGTAGGTTACACTGATTTACATTGTCTGTACCGGATGGTACATATTCCACTTCCATGAAGCTACTTGGCCCCCTTTTACTCCTAGTGAAATTCACCCGAGGGAACCCCCATTTGCCCTCTTTTCCAGACTATGCCTGGGGAAGGCAGCTTGATTTTCTGCAGATAGCTCCATAGGGCCCCTGTTTGCCTTGTGCCATTGCAACCCTTTCCTGAAGGACTTTTCACTGCAAGAGGCCCTTTTCTAGGGTGTGTGTGGATGGTCTGAATCAGACCCATTTACCAGGATATGATTTACTCTTCTACTTACGTTACCTCTGATCCTGCCTCTCTAAATGTACCTTTCAAAACACTCCCCCAGATTAAGAAAGTTAAAGTCCAAGAGGTGTTTTGTGAGAGGGAGAGTAGCTCATTGGAAGCCTGAATGCTGAGCACATGGGTTGTGATATCTCATTAACAGAAACATTATGACATGTGTCCTTTTTCATTATTAATTTTTACGGGGTGGCCATCTTTACATGACAGCTGAGAGACACCCACTTTTAATTAACTGTGAATCCATTCTTTTAAAAAGTGGCCCTAACAGATACATAAATAGTTTCATTGGGATTGGGAATTGATACAGTAAACAGCACATTAGAGTTCTTTCTAGTAGAGCCACTGAAGTTTACTTTTGTCACATTATTGTTACACGTTTTCAGCCACAGCACTGGAGAAAACACTAAATCATGTCTGAAAAGTCCACTGGAAATAGATATGGCATAATATCACTGAGTTTTAATTCTTTGCATGACATTTTTGGAACATTTTGAAAAATAACCAAGGATCACCTAGATGTTCCTAATCCGGAAACCCAGGTAAAATTGCTTACTTGCTGAGTCCCTAGACTTGTCCATTGTGATGAGACCATAATACACAAAGTACAATGATGTAACAGAAAGATCTGCATCTGTCTTCAGTGTTAAGGTTAGCTACTTGGTAATATGTATTTCACTTTAATTGTTGTTCTATTCAAATGCATTAGGATTAAAATTTCCTTGGACAGTCATAATCCTTGATTCAAACTGACATCCCCTTCTATTGTCTTGTTATAAACGCCACACAAGAGTTTCCCCTACAGGAGTCTCTTGACTATGTACAGTCTAGATTTGGCCTAAGATGCTGATACTTTGGAGTCATTCAAATACATGTCTATTCAGATGTAAGCTTTTAAAGTAATTTTCAAACATAATTTTCTGGCTCATCATAAATTATGTTTCTTTTTATTTCCCTTTCAGTATTTCTTGAAATTCAACAAGAGCCTTTGTGAGAAGTTTGGAACTAGTTTAGACAAGCCTGAGACCCACTGTTTGAGAACATGACAACTATGACCTCCATTCTGTGCACATATAATGGGCCCACCATTATCTGTCTCTGGTAAATTCTGTTCTCCTCCCAAACTGTAATAAGAATAGGGTGAAGAATTCTTTCTTTGCTTTACTCCCAAGGGAGAAACTTCTGTAGCAAATTGACTTCTTGTATCTTCAAAAACAGCATAGCAAGATACCGTACATGGTAATTGTATGCAGTGTTCAAAATATTTTAAATGAACTTGTTCTTACAAAGAAATAAGTTATGAAGTTAACTTTTACGTGTGTGTGAATAATTAAACTATTGTCACTACTCTAAATTATCATCCATTGTTAACTTACATCATTAAATCTTGCCTCTTTGCTAAAGAATAATGAAAAATACACTTAATTAACAGTTATTGCAAGCTCCGGGCCATTGATAACACAGTTCTCAGACTGAATTTCACAAGTGTGTTTTGTACTTGACTTGAAATTACTTGCTTTATACCAAACCCCTGCTTGGTGATGTGGGCATAACAAATTTTGTATCAGAAGAACAAATTCCCCTAGTAAATTATGTCACTATTGGTTAAAATTAGGTTGCTATAAGCAAACAACACCAGTGTTATTTTTTTCAATGCAGAGGGTGGCGTTATGATCTGAATCTGCTGCTTTAGTTCCTTTTAGTAAATTTATGAAAGGCCTAAGCTATCTGCAAAATCTGATAAAATCCCACCTTCTCTGCCTTTTAGCTTCATTGTAGCAGTTCAGCTGATGATTTTGGGGAGGTTTTGTAACAGCTCCCTGAGGAACAAGCCAGAGTTTTCGAGAAGATGACTGTTGTTAATTTCCTTGTTGTTTCGATTAAGGAGGTGATAGATTTTTTTTCCTTGGATATTGTTAAAGAGGCTTGCCAGCACTGTAAAGAATGTGCTGCATTCTTCAGATGAAATAAGGCCAATCAGTGGAATAATGAGGAAAGTAATATCTCCCCAGAGAGTCTGATTGGGTTTTCATCAAATCAGCCAACCTTTTCCAGTCATTTACACCAACGTTCACTCCATGCAGGGTGTTATGCTGTCTCAGATCCTTTCCGCTTTTTAAATCCCTGGTGATTATTACTGATAACTGAATAATTGGGATGAAGTCAATTTATGTATATTGTATATGCTCTCTATTTTAAAATTAATTATTTTGGTCTTATATTTTTAAAAATATATTTTAAATGTCTTTCCTATCCTGGAAGCAATTCCAAAGAGGAAAGGGATATGCCAGTGCTCTGGAGGATTTATCCCTTTCTGACAGTGCATGCCCTTTTTATTTTTAATGTGTGGGGTTGTCTCCTATGGACTGAAGCTTATTTAGCACTAGGTCTACCATCCTGTGACAAGACACCCAATTCTTGTTGTAATTAGAGACTGACACATTTATTTTTATTTATGCATTAATTTGGCTCTCCAAGATAAACCTCTAAAATGAGCCATTTAATTTACCAGGGAGTCCGGGAGAACAACAGTAACCAGGATGTTCCATTATTTCACTTTTTTTTTTTCAATCAAAATCACAGTATAAAATGAATGTACAGCACCTTGCTGTAGACAGACACAAATGTGCACACACGCACAGGCAACTATTGTGCAAAACAAGAACTTTAAATATTGATAATTCTAGACTGGACTGCTACGCCACTTTTGCCCCTCTGCCTTGCTGATGGTTTCCAATTGCACCTGTGCAAATCAATAATCTTTACTGACCAATATTAAAATAATATGAAGATTTAAAGGGCCAGATCCTCAGACTGTGTAAATCAGCATAGATCCACTGAAGTCAAGGGAATTGTGTCAATTTACAGCAGCTGATCATCTGGTCTGGTATGTGTCACTTAGTGTATATGTAAATGTATGGCAAATGACTGGCTCACCAGGGCTACGCTCACGCAGGACTAATAATCCATTTCCTATAAACCCATGGCTTCTTTGCCAGCACCAGAAAACAGCTAGTAGCACAAAAAAGACAGGCTGGAAGAGAGCTGTGCCACTTAAATGCATCTGTATACTGAATGTTGGCATTCTTACTGTATGGCTGGCAATTGCATACATTGCTACACAATGTATTGTGAAGACATTTCTTTTTCTTTTGAGATGGTCGTCACTATATGCAGGACGTGTGGAGTAGCTGAAAATCCAGCATCCTATCCAAGCTAGCTTCCTTCTATGGACGAAAGAGTCAGAGACAGTGTGGAATCGTTATACACAAACACATTTATGGCATATTTGACAAGCTCCTGGACCACATCAGGCATGATCTGATTACATCACTAAAATTAATGTGCTCTTTGGATATTTCACACAGCGATCTGGGAGGCATTTATTTCCTGCATTGGGGGAAACATGTTTAGCATGTGAAAGTTTTCAAAATTAACTGAGTTCCATTCACACCAGTCCTCCCACACTGCTCAGCAAATGATTCAAAGCCTTCAGCGTGATTTCATCTGTGCAGGCTCTAATCCACTTACTTAATGAAATACATAATTAACATATTATAATTGCAGTAAAGATGGTTTTGACAGAAATCATTTCCCGTATCTAATACCGTGGTAATTTAATCTGTTCCCCACTCCCTAACACGACCCTCCGTGATTAAGTTTCATAAGAATTTTTTTGATTGATTGATTCATCTGACGTGCCTGGGCCCTGCTAAAGGAGTGTCTGTCAGTTTACAGAGCGCCACGTGATGTTGTGGCAGATGGTTGTGGAGAGGCTCTTTGCGCTGTCTCCCTGTGTGGTCGGTTTTTTGGTTTTTTTTCCCTTCTAAATGCCCTGATAATCCAAATACAGCTAGCCTGATCCACTAAATCACTACATGTTTTTATATGCTGTCTTTTTAGTTCTGTGTATGGTTATTAAACTGGGGAAGGCAGGATGTGTTAAACTAGGAGGTCTAAATCCTAATGCTGACATTCACTTCCACAATAAAACAACTCACACAGATACTTTTCATTTGATTTTTCTTTCTGTTTGTTTTCAACACAATCTCTCTAGTCTGTCATTCATGCACAGGCAGTTACTTGAGTTGAAAGGGCCAGCAAGCCAAGTCATATAGACCTTCTCAGCTAAAATATCACTTGTTACCTGCAGGAATGTATAGGAGGTATTATCAACCACTGGCTTTTCAAGTCAGACTCGAACTGCTGCTCTCTTCATATGGGTCAGGAGGTAATGTGCTGCAAAGGGGCTGTGGCAAATGATCATGTCCTTTCCATGGACTGAAACCCTATACTTTTTTTAATGCTGTCTGTCTCCAGGAGGTTATGGCCTGATGGCATTGTGAAAAAAATGACTAAACTGAAGGGATGTTGCATGACTTCCAATGAAATGTTTGAGAATACAGTGCATCCTCCCCTCTAAAAGAATTCTGCAAGCTTTGGTTTGCAATGTTGTTGTTAGGGCTCTCACAATAACATTCTCCTCATGCAGTGCCTTCAAAAACAGGCTGCAAGGAGCTAACCAGTCCTCAAACACCCCTGCGTGGGAGCCAAGTGTGGTACCGTCCAAATTTACAGTTGAAGAAAATGGGACAGAGGGGCTGAGTGACCTGACCCATAGCCACTAGTGACTCATTGCAAAAGTTGAGATTAGAAGCTCCTGGCTCCCATCATGTGCTAAATGCTTTAAGGCATCACATTCTCTAGTGGAGTCAAACACTTGAATAATCTAGTTTTGTCTGTCTCAGGAGTAGCATTCTGTCATCACTAACTAAAATGTGCCTGTACACCTGAGAACAGTGGCAACATTTGCCCCTTACCTGCCTCTTGCTTTTCACAAAATATCTGCAGACAGGTTTAATTAAAAGGTAACATTAATACTCAGCAATAATACAGCAGTTCTCAGTGATACCTCACAAAACACTTAACAAAGATGGTTATACATTATTATCCCCACTTTACAAAAGGGAAAATGAGGCACAGAAAAGCACCCTGGTGAGTTAATGGTTGGGCCAGGCCACTGCAGAAAGTAAATCCACTGTAGTCCAAGTAAATCAGGAAAATGTTTGTTTCCAGTTTTGTTGTACTATTTGATTATATCATTTAGTGCACCCGTTCTCAAACTGTGGGGTCGGGATCCCGTTTTAATAGGGTCACCAGGGCCAGCGTTAGACTCGCTGGATCTTGGGGGGTGAAGCCAAAGCCTGAATGCTTTAGCCCAGTGCAGAAGGGCTCAGGCTCTATCCCCCCTCTCTGCCCCTGCCCAGGGTCATGTCGTAATTTTCAGATGGGGGTCGCAGTGCAATGAAGTTTGAGAACTGCTGACACAGAACAGCCAGCGGGTGGCTGAAATGCAACCCCGGAGAATTCCCTCTGCATGGAATTGCCATAGAAGCTCCTACGTCCCCCACCACTCATGGCCTGTTGAATAGGTGGTGCACCAAGGACGATGGGCGCATGGCTGGGATGTTACTGTGCCCTGGATTTCCCCAGGTACTATAACAGCCTCGAGGGACTGGCTGTGGTCACAAAGTACGTACTTCCCTCTATGCTTGGGATAGGGGAAAGGAAGGGATAAGATGTACCACCCTCAACCCTCCCTCCCCCCCGCCTGCCACCTTCCTTAGCTGCACCCAACTATAGCTCAGATGCAGTCCAGGATTTGGGCCCATATGGTGGTCATAATGCACCAAAGTGCATATTTAAAACTAGAGATAGGCCTGATCTCAACCCCCCACATCTCTAAACAGTGGGGAATTTTGGATTTGGACTAAAAGTCCCTGACTGAGATTTGCCTTTATAAGGAACAATCAGAACAGCAGATACCAACCTCCTTCCAGCCAGCTCTGGGGGCATTCAGATCTGGATTAAATTCTGAACCTCACTATAGCCTGTTTAAAGGCCAGCTGGACCACCAAAGCTGAACATCACTGGAGTCTATGACTCAGGTTCTTCTCTATTAAAGAGTGATTTATTTTAGTCCAGTAATTTTTGGCACATTAGAAGTAACCTACGTTTGATTGTGTCTGCTTCTATAAACTGAATGGTAGGGAATACTTGAAAGCACTCTATCTTTTGTGGAGTGCAGTAGCTGTGATAATGTAAAATGCAATGCATTAATTCTTCTACATCTATGCTTTTCTATAGTGCCCTACTGTGTTTGTTTGTAGACTCGATCACTGACTTGTGTATTAGTGGTGTTGTGTTCATATAAGAACTTGGGCCAAGATTATCCTGTAGTAAGTGAAGACTTTCCACTCCATGGCTAAGTCTCTCCCATGAATGTGCTGATCTGTGCCCCTGCTAGTGGCTTGGAGAAATGTACGTTACTACACCTCTACCCCGATATAACGCAACCCGATATAATGTGGTAAAGCAGTGCTCCAGGCTGCGCACTCCGGCGGATCAAAGCAAGTTCGATATAATGCGGTTTCACCTATAACGCGGTAAGATTTTTTGGCTCCCTAGGACAGCGTTATATTGGGGTAGAGGTGTATTAATAAAGACTCTGCCATCCCAATTGTAATGTGAAGTACTTGCCAATAAGCAGCTACAGCACAGAATGCAAGACAAATTAAGAGCAGGAGTTTATGTGAAAGGAGAGGAGCACAGCTTAAAAAAAAATCAATGCGAATGGTCAGTTGTTTAATACACTCTCACAAACCCACACAACACCCCTCCCATCTCCTTCTGCAAACCCACACAGAGTTCAAGAAGGTGCTTGCACATGAGTGTGTATGCGCACACACACACGCGCGCGCGCAGAGTGATGCACAACAATTCCCACCTCCAAGTCATTGAACTTGAGTCAAATTTCTTTTGCCTGGGAGTGGGAGACGGAGCGGGAGGCTCCTTTGTGAGTGGCAAGTGTACATGAACACCGCCACATCAACTGCCAATATGTTATGAGGCCTTGGTAACAATCTGGAGTCTCTGGGGAGCTCTGCTGCAGTTCAAGTGAGTATCAGACAGAGAGAAAACAATTTCTGGTGCCAATAATGCAGCACAGATGAAAAATGTTTTAATATTTGAAGCTGCTTTATGGCAGAAGCAATGACAGTGATGGAGTCAATGTCAGCTTTTTTCCTTTAAATGTCATCTTTCGTCTATGAGTTTTTTCTGCTCTGGAGGCATGCAAGCCTGATGCTGACTGTTTGCAACCATTGATCATTGATTTTATTCTAAATGGAAGCTTGCCAGAAGACTAGAAATTCTGGAATTTATTAGGATTTCTTTAAGAGGCACTTTAGCTCAACAGTTCTCATTACTGTCTTTACAATGTTACTTATTTTTCTTTTTATGTCATATGATTTGTAAAGGGTTAGTACTCAGAGAACAATATACGATTAAACCATTGTGCACACTGGAGTTGCCAGCTTAGGGGAAAAAAGCATTCTTACGAGAGCTAAGTATGTATTTGAGTATTAAACAGCAACTAATGTCTGTTTCAGAAGCAAAAGTGCTATTTTGAAATTTGTAGACATAGATTTTGATTAAACTGCAGTTCAATTGCAGCTTTGATTAAATAAGGTCACTCTTAAATTAATAACTCTTAAATACATAAATAAAAAGGCTAAAACATCTTTATATTTTGACATTTGGTACATAAACATTGTACTGTATGTACCAAATGCCAGAATATAATGAAAGTTTGTCCTGTTAAACTAATACTACTGATGGGCAAAAATGTCTTAGACTCTAATAGCATTTCAATGTATTTATTTACAGTGACATTATTCTGAGCATGCCAACAAGGACTGGTTTAAAGCTTTATTACATATTAACATTTAACATATTTGTGTGCTTATGTATAGGTGATTAGTCTTCATTTGGTTAAAAAGAATCCATTTACGATTATACAGTAGGCTAAATGTTTTCAGTTTCTGATGTGTTTCCATTGGCACAAGACTAGTTCAAACAGGTACGTTAGCTTTTGGCTGAGATGTCTGACATTCAAGCTTTATTACAGAGCAATGTATCCAGGGAATGTGAATTATAGTTAGTATCAACCTTGGCCTACTAAAGGCATCATTCAGCCTAGTTGATTATGGAATTTACTCTGGGGTTTGGGCCTGAAGATCCATCTACTGAACTGATATTGTTTATTTGTGTAGTCACAAATATGTTGCAGCCGAGACAAAAGAAAAATCATAGAGGAAAATATGCTAGATGAAGAAGGATGACCAGAGAAATACATAAGAGTAAAGAGCCAGAAGTGAAGTTTATTGCCACTGTTTAGATAAAACTAATTCTGCCAAACCCTTTAATAAACCATCAAGTGCAGCACTTGAAATGTTTAAAAAAAAAAAAAAAATCTTTCCAGAAAACGAACTGACCATCTTGGAAGCTGTAAACTGAGTTTCCAGTGTACGAGGGCTGATCATAGCCCGTTGAGCAGGATGCTTTTAATGTTTGTAGAATATGAACTGTCATAGTCTGCAATAACATAGTCTGTGTAGCACACTGCCTGAACTGTAACTGGGGATATAGAAACATCAGAATATTCTCTGCTTGCCTCACCGCCATCCACTTTTCACAGGCAATATCCCCACATACCTCATATTTGTTAACAGGTGTGTTTCTGTGTCTGCACTGGTGACGCTAAGGTAATAAAAATGGCATATTTCCTTGTTATTGCTGGATAACTATGTTTACTTCTGTATAAATTGCTGACAGAAAGCCCATTTAAAGTTGTTCTACAATCAATGATCAGTTATTTCTGGCAACATTTTAGACATTCTCATACAAGATCCTATACTTTGACTAAGTAGGAAATATTGAATATATACTCCATGATTGTTCATGCAGCCATGTTCTTGAGAGCACCATTTAAAGTTCACTGGTACTAGGAATGTCTAAAGCCACAAGGAAAGACACTATTTGCACCCATAGCTCATGTACTTTTGGAAGACAAATCTTTAGAAGTATTTCATCAAATGCCCTGAAAGTTTAAAATTTGAACTATCATTTGAAAAATAGCCATACATTTGTCCTAAAAAACAATTCGGGCTTTACATTACAATTTTAGTACTATGAGCTGAGGGGTGAAAACATTATCTACTATTTGTTTGTGAACTAGAGCATCCCATAAAAATGGGTAAAATATTGAGCTGTGAAATTTTTGTATGCATGCACATTGCGGCGACCCTCATTATTATTATTACAACAGCACCTGGAGTCTCCAGCTGAGATCAGGGCCACATTGTGCTACATTCTGTAAATACACATAATAGGGGACAGTTCCTGCACCGAAGAGTTACAATCTCAATAGACCAGGCAGAGTAGAAACAGGGATGCAGAAAGATGAAATGACTTATCCATAGTCACACACTCTCTTGGGACTAGAACTGAGGTCTCATAAGTGTCATTCTAGTGGCCTATCTAGTAGACCACATTGTATCTCTAACATTGTCCTGCTCATGTATTTTATGTACCTCTAGACTTCTGCATTGGAGACCTGGGTTCATTTACTGATTTTGGGCTCTCCTGTCACCGAGTCTGTGTAGTGATATGGAGATGGGTCAGCATGCTAACCTCCACAGAAGAAGGGCAGCCGTGATCCCCTCCAGCTGACTGAGGAATAACATACATGCACTATGAAGAGAGTTTGAGATAATCCTCTATGGTATTATTTGTTACTATTTGATAGATATTTACAGGGCTGTAGTAGGTGAAATGAGCTAGTGGCATCAGACTTGTTACTGAAAGCTATCTCAGCATAGAGGCCAAGAACTGTGGGCCTGATTCTCTGCCCATTGAGGTCAAAGTTCCCTTTGACTTTCAGTGTTGTGGGATCAAGCCCTGATTTGACAAATGAACACTGAATTATCTCTTTGCATGCAGGCATGGTGCTTCTAAGGTAAGTCTGGGGCACATTATCAGGGTAGCGCGGGGATACTTGCACAGCCACGACTTGCCCTATACTTATTCTGGGCAAGACTGTCACTTTATGAACTGCCAACGTAAGGGTCTGCAAGATGTGGCTAGAGGAGCACTACTGGAGATTGTGATCCACTCCCCTTATTGCTCTGAGTAGGGAGTAAACTACATGGGTCTATACTAAGTGCAACAAACATTCTCTTATGCCACTGGGTGCAAGGCTCAGCCCACTCCCTACCGCCTCCTGCCCTGCCCACCCACTTGTGTGAGACTGTGCATCTCACCCATGATGTGAATGACAGTTGGGTGCACGACCATGCTAGCCAAGCCCCTGCCTGGTCCTAAATGAAGAAAAAATTTCAGCTTCCAGGGTTTATAATCTGGTACCTTTCACTTAAAACAAAATCATTAATTGCTATTTCTTTTATAAATGGCTTATGTATTATGACATACTTTGCTGTATTCAATTAAATTATTATAGTCACCATAACAGTTTTAGATTTCTAGTTTTCATAGTGCTGGTTCTATAAAACATCTACAATCTCTATCCCTTTCACCTAATAACAATAAAATGCCTCCATTCACATTTACAATGTAAACTACGGCAAGCTCATGTTTGTAGTTTTCAAGCCCCCTGGAATTTCATGGCTCTACCACCTTCCGATAAAGCTGACCCTACTGAGGTTCATGTTCGACTATGAAGGCTAGCTACTTAGGGACAGTGCCAATTATCAGGCAATAGCACAGCGTTGAGGACGGGGAATTGGGAAGGGTGTGGGAAGATGAAGAAAGTTTGGAAGGAACAGAGTGAATTTCAGCAAAGCTAGGCTGGCCTGGAAAAAGAAAGAAAAAATACCTAGATATGAAAGGATTGTTTGGATAGAAGAGACAGAAAATCAGCATTTAGAAAGACCATGCAAGCGAAATGAAGAGGAATGATCTTTAGAACTTAAACAAGAGACATTCTCAAGAAACGTGTGTATTACAAAAAAATTCCAGGAAAGGTGAGGGAACAACAGATGTTTTATAATGCAACTCATTTTCATATCACAATATAAGCTATAGCGTCAGGTTTTGTTTGCATTGAGAAGAAGTCCTGTTAAAAAAACAAACTTAAAAAGCAATGCTGTTAACACTTAAAATATAAATATCTGCAACTTTTGGGAAAAGGGGCAAAGTAATTATTTACTTATTTTAGTTTTAAAAATCTGCAAAGTAACTTAAAATAACTTTGTATCAATAAATGCAATAATTTACAAATCAACAAAAATAGAACACGAGAACAGACGACCCCTGCTTATTAACTATCACCTTTTCCTATTTTTGCAACACTCAGTTAAAAAGTGACCAAAATATATAGTAAGTGTCCTATTTGTTTCAGTTTTCCCCATGCTGAACCTGAACTCAGCTAAATGAATACCTTGCCATAATGTAATGATTTCTGAACTAGCACCCCTGTGAATAACCTTGTTCCGGAACCCCCACTTAAGGTACTGTGAAATATAAACTACCACCATATAGTTGCCTGCCACAGTGCAACAGAAATTTACAGACATTCTTAATCAATACACCAGAGGAAAAGATTAATTCATGATTATCTGTCATGTTCATGTACAATAAATGCAAATATTTATCAAGGATAAGCTCATAAACTCCATTCATAAAGGAATGAAAAATGCTCACAGAAATTTTTCAGGACTGTTTTGGACATAGGTGGGTCAAATTTTCAACGGGGTCTTCCAAAATGTGTTGGCAGACTTTGCGAAAGCACCAGTTTGAAGCACAAATGTATGGAGAAAGCAAGACACACATTTTTGTAAGCAAACAAGTCTTTCTCACAAGTACATAAATACTTCATATTCCGAATAGGCAATTGTGTTGATGAGTTTCCATTTAGATGTGAAAATACATGTTTTCATACACTGGCTTCACTTGTAAAGCCCATTTTTGGAGACACGTTTTGTAATTTGGCCTAAAATCTAATAACTTTTTGCTGCATGCACTAGCTTTGTGTGTTTTAAATCATGAATCACTCCTTATCTGTAAACCAATCATATTTGCCAACTGGATTGCTTGTGAAGACCTCTTATTGTAATTAGCGGGCCTCAGATGAAGAGTAAACAAACATTCTAACAAACTACTATGACATAAAGGTTGATATTTCAGTTACTCAATCACTACTACTGTGAATATGGGAAATTTTGAATTAAATGCCTCTCTGAGATTTTAATGATCTCAGTCAATAATGTTTTGATTAAAGCTACTAAAACGTTTTTTTTTTCTTTAACAGCGCATGAGTA
The DNA here is from genome assembly GCF_028017835.1 of Emys orbicularis. Taxonomy (NCBI): domain Eukaryota; kingdom Metazoa; phylum Chordata; order Testudines; family Emydidae; genus Emys; species Emys orbicularis. Next base: position 22,276,534 of record NC_088696.1, read on the forward strand.
GACCAACTAGAGGGAATTATTGTACTGTGAAAAAGATTTGTTACAATGATACAGACCTAGGCAATGTTAAGAACTGGACTGTACCATTGTGGACAAAGGAAAAGAGTGGATTATTTACCAATGGCTCCTGAAAACATAGCACAATTCAGAATAGTCATTATGATAAGCCTGAACACACTACAGTGCTCCATAGGATTAGGCTTCTGATGATAAGGTCATGACTTATACCAGTGACAAAACCACAGTTCTCTCATCTTAATGTTTGAGGTGACACTTACAAATGTCCAGGTATTTCAGCAGACATATTAACAATGTATTGAGAGGTCTAGGTGGTGCAGTGGGTTGACTGACAGTCTTTTCATTTCAAAAGACTTGGGTTTGAAATCTGGCTGAGATCACAAGTGAACTGTTGGAGGTCTTCAACTAGTCTTTGTTCCTAGTCATTTCACTGCTCTACAGCCAAAATGCTTCTGAAATAAATGTAGTCAAACTTTACTAATTCTGGGTCACTGAGAACGAAAATGATGCTTAAAATTGTTGATTGGCTCTAGTTTTCAAGATATGCTATTGGGTCAGTATATACAACCCTTGACTTGGGAATGGCGGAGGATAAGTGAGTTATAAAGGGAAGGGATCTCAATTTAAACCAGAAATGACTAAAATACATCTTTGACTGGATCTATGAATAAATCTATGACTGGGTTTGGACAGTACTTGCTTTTTAGGCAAAACAATGAATGATGCAATCTGAAGCTGGTATTGCGTCATACATGATATGAATTGCATCATGTTATTCCTAGAAGTCATGGATGATGCAATCATAATGAAGCTTACATCACTCTGCTGAACAAATTGCCCTATATCAGCTCTAGAAATCATACAGTGTCGTGCTCTCTTATTTGTCAGTGTTTGATTTTGCAAAGGGACACATTTCTGTTTAGCCAAAGTGAGCAGAGATGCCTCGTACTTGTGTGAACAGTGCAGTTAACTTCTGCTATGTTTGTGGTGAAGTGACTTTTGCATCACAAAAGCGCAGTATAACCACTATGGTTAAGAAAGCATATCACCTTTATTTTGGCTGCAAAATTGGAGATCAGGACAAGAGGTGGGCCCCCACATATGCTGCAACACTTGTGCAAAAAATCTTTACCAGTGGTTGAACAGGAAAAGGAAATCTATGCCTTTTGCAGTGCCAATGATTTGGAGAGAGCCAACAGATCCATACCAGCAATTGTTACTTCTGCATGGTGCCTCCAGTTGGGAAAGGTGTGTCAAAGAAGAAAAAGTGGACTGTGCATTATCCAAACATTCCATCAGCTATACGTCCAGTACCCCACGGAGAAGGACTGCCAGTTTCTGATACACCAGAATCATTCTCACTTGAGTCAGACGAGGAAGAGGATGAAACTTCTGGTCCTGAACCATCAATGTCACAGGACCCACATTTTCTCCCATTCTCCTCCTCTGAACCACACCTCATAACACAAGGTGAACTGAATGACCTTGTCAGGGATTTGGAACTACCCAAGAGTAAGGCAGAGCTGTTGGGCTCCAGACTACAGCAGTGGAATCTCCTGGCAGGTGAGGTTAGGGTTTCCATGTTCCGTGACCGTCAAAAGGATCTTGTAGCCTGCAACAACATCGATGGTGTGATGGCAGCCCTCAACATCGTTCACGATCCAGATGAGTGGAGACTGTTCATTGATTCATCGAAGACGAGTCTTAAAGCTGTTTTACTGCATAATGGCAATATTTTGCCATCAATTCCAGTTGGTCATGCAGTCCATATGAAGGAAACCTATGACAACATGAAACAACTTTTGAGGTGCATAAACTATGACCAACATCAGTGGCAGCTTTGTGGTGATTTGAAGGTTGTTGCTCTCTTGCTTGGTTTGCAGACTGGATACACAAAGTACTGCTGTTTTCTCTGCGAATGGGATAGTCGTGCAAGAGATTCCCACTACATCAAGAAAGATTGGCCACTCTGACAGTCATTGGAGCCTGGGAGGAAAAGTGTTCAGCATCCACCACTTGTTGAATCAAGGAAGATTTTGTTACCACCCTTACACATCAAGCTGGGTCTGATGAAGAACTTTGTCAAGGCCATTGACAAAACACAAGCAGCTTTCAAGTACCTCCGTGGAAAATTTCCAAGGTTAAGTGAAGCTAAGATAAAGGAAGGTGTCTTTGTTGGTCCTCAGATTCGTGAACTTCTTCGAGATGATGCATTTGACCATGCACTGCGTGGCAAGGAAAAGATGGCATGGAAAGCCTTCCAGTTAGTGGCAATAAATTTTCTCGGAAACAACAAGGCAGACAACTACAGGTTGTTGGTGGAAACCCTCCTCAAGGCATACAAAAGCCTTGGTTGCAACATGTCACTAAAGATACATTTTTTGCACTCTCATCTAGATTTTTTTCCACCGAACTGCGGAGCAGTGAGCGACGAGCACGGCGAGCGATTTCACCAGGACATTGCAACAATGGAGAAACGCTATCAGGGCAAATGGAGCCCATCAATGCTTGCAGACTATTGCTGGACAGTGACAAGAGATGCTCCATTTAATGAATACAAGAGACAAGCCAAGAAGCGCCAAGTAGACACTGAATAGGACTAAACTATGTACATAATAGTTTTTTGCCTTTTGTTTCATAATAAATTTTATTTATATAACCCTTTTGCTGATTTTTAAAGTGTTACATAAACAGGACAGGTGAAATATTACCATGTAAAGCAACCATAAACACATGAAAAGACCTAGGTTTACAATTTATGATTAAAACTCTACTATCTACACAATATACAGAGACATAAAATGTAAAAACTTAAATATCTTAGAAACAGTAGCCAATCAGTTGTTTTAATTGTCATATTTGAATTCAGCACATCAAAATACATAATAAATAGCACATTTTATCTCTGAAGCAGACGACTTCTCAAAAATTGTAGACCAGTGTTTTCAGCCACAAACATTCATGCCTTACCCTGATTCATTCAGTGTGCTGTACCACCTCTTATTTTAATAGGACCAGAACTTGGGTGATAATCAATTCTGTATATCTCAATGGGTGTTAGTATGAAAGCTGTATATAGAAAATTGTATAGCTGCTATATTTGACTGTAGCTGGTAGTATCCTTTACTTACAATTTACACTAAATTTTGAAAAATGTGACCGCATGCGTGCGCACACATGCACACACGCACACCTTTATTGGTCAAAATATCTGGAAAATATGTCTTGTAAAGTGAGTTTATTGTGAGTGTATTAAGAAATAGAAGCTTACTACAAGTGTCCCAGCTGACATCTCTTCAGGTTGAAAAGAAGACATTTTCAAGGTAAAAGTGACCTGAAAAGCAAGTTTTTAGATGTTCATATATCAGACAGTGTCGCTGTTCATACTCTTTAAACCATGACATGCAACTGTCCTAATCTTATCTGTACTCTTAAGAGAGTGGAATGGCCAAAACATGATAAACCAAATACACAAAAAACTTGTTACATTTGCAAAGCAAGTCCTTTACTTGGATTTAAAAATAGAGGTATGACTGTTTCTCATCTTAATGGTGTCCAGCCTCCTTAACCTTCTTGCATCACCCCACTTTCCAGACCCTTAATGTTTGTTTTCACAGATGAAAATAAGACCTCTAGCGATTAGACTCACGATGGGTCAGAAAACTGGGCTCCAATAACAAAACTAAAAATTATCTGATCTGCAAATGGAATTACGTGGCTAGACTGAAATGTGGGCTGGAGTGAGGAAGGCAGAGAAAAGAGCATATTTATTCAGTGAAGGGAACAGCAAACTGATAAAAAGATAGGTGTGTCCTTGACACATTCTTTGGAAATCTTTTCTTCTTTCACCTCCACAGCTGCACCAAGGAAAGTGCAAAATCCTTCACATCTGGGCTAATTTTCTAGAGAGGGACATTTCTTCCAACCCTCATTTCACTCTAGTGCAACTCTATGCAGATCACCACCAAACTGTCATTGTTATGCTGATGACTTGCAGATCTACCTCTCCTCTCCTGACTTGTCTACTTTTATCCTTCTGGCAGCTCCTCATGGATGTCCAGCTGTTGAATTAAGCTCATCATGGTCAAAACAGAGCTTTCTCCCATTCTCTTTTCCAGTCACTGGACAGAACATCATCTTCCCTGTCACTCATAACCTAAGAATATTTTGTGTCTCAGATCTCTCTTTAAATCTTCACAGACAGGTTGTGTCTAAATCTTGCTGTTTCTAAAATCTCGCCCTTCCTTTCTGTCCACACAGCTAAACCGCTTTGCCAGGCCCTCATAATTTTGTGTCTCATGTGCTGCAATCACCTCCATAAAAGCCTAATGTGGAGGGAGGGGGGGAAGGGTTTTTAAGGTTAAACATGGTGTGCAAGATTCTGCATGCTATTGGCAGGCTCTGAATATAGAGCCAGGGCATCTTGCCCTGTGAGATCACACCAATGCAAGGGAATTCTCCGGTGGCATAGGGCTGGCAGAGGTACTCCCTTGCCTGATACCCGTATAGGGAACATGGCCAGAGAAAAGGGAGCATGCCAGGAATGTCCCTCCCTTGCCTTTGAGTTCAACCCTTTGAGACCAATATCATCCAGTGTGAGAGCACTCCTCTTCCCTTCCAGCTTGTGCTGTACCTAACTGGATCCCAAGATCTAGTCAGCTGAGGTTCTATGCAACCAGGAACCAGATCTGGAAAGGCCAAGTGATATCCACCAGGAGATCGATACATACTGATGCTGCATAGCTGGTTATAAATGCAGGCAGGAGGAATGACACCAAAGAAGAGGACCAGCTGTGTGCTGAAGGCATGGCACAAGATACCTGATGATACAAAGCCCAGCAAATGGGAACCCGTAATCTGTACAAGGAGGTAGTAAAAAAAAAATGGAGAAGTTGTACTTAAGAGAGATCTTGTTTCGTACCCATTTCGCCAAATTTGTAGAAACTCATGGTTTAGCCTATTTGTCTATGCAAAAGTTTTGCATCTTCATATAGAGTGACCAGATTTTATAGGGACCATCCAGATTTTTGGGTCTTTTTCTTATATAGGCTCCTATTACCCCCAACCCTCGTCCTGATTTTTCACATTTGCTGTCTGGTCACCCTATCTTCATACCAGAAAGCTGTGCTCATTGGTTCAAACAGGGACAGCTCCTCTGGATCAGATTCATGACCACTCATGAAATTCTCAGCTTTCACTCAGGAATACTTACAAAACAAATATCAGTGGCTTTGCCCAGCTCTCCTTAAAGGAAGGAGCTGCAAAATAACGCAAGAAAAAGGGACAACAATATTCATGAGGGAGGCTATTAAGTATGCAAAGGAAAATGCTATAAATATTTTGGTTGAAACACCAGAGACGTTAAAAATAAAAGTTCAATGGAAATAAAGGCAGTCAGATGGTTATTATATGTTGCTATAAAATTCAAGAGCTGTTAGAAAAGGGAGATCAGGATTTGGTTTAAAAATGACAGGACTGTATGAATGTAATATTTATGATTGATATAAATGTTAATTGTTCTGATATTTATTGGGATGACAGTTATTAGGAAACGAAGTAGTGACAAGTGATTGTCATGAGGCTTGAGGCCAGGGGGCATTTTAGCTATAACCCCCGCTCCCCCCAATTTTTTTTGTATGCTTCTCAGAGGCTTATTTGAATGATCTTACACCTTGAATACTTAAATCTGGCTGAAAACCTTTCTTGGAGAATTCTGGTCCTTTCCCCTTCTGGTGAGGTGAGAAATACCCTGTTACTGTAATGCTTTGCCCTCCACTAGCTTTCAGAGTTTATGCAGCCTAGGATAGGCAAGAAGTACCCTCCAGACATTATTTGCATACATAATTGTCCCAGATTATAGATTTACAGACACAATTCATTAGGATAATACACGTCAGTCAAACCAGCATCTTCCTTCGAAGTTAGCAACTTTGGTGCTGTTTCCTCTAGCACTTCAGGTCTGATTTTTAAGGGATCTTTACCCAGTCTTCAATTATGTGTACACAATTTTGCATCACCAATAAAGGATGGGCTCTGTTCTTTGCAGGCAGAAATGCTAGTATTTAACCAGCTAATTACTTGATTTCTGTGCACAATCAGGCCATAGAGGACTAAATTTTAAAAAGTGTCCACTGAATTTGGGTGCCTAGATTTTCTGTGGCCAAAAATCAGTCCTGGGTACCCAAATGGAAGCAGTAGGTGTTCAGCAAGTCTAAAAATAAGGCCATAGATGCTTGAGGTGGGCCCATCACAACCCAGTCTTGTTGCTCTATACATCTGCGTGTAGAAATCGAATAGTTTAGCAAAATAAAAAATGCTGACGAAATGATATATATTATGCGCCATTCTTATTTCTTCTTCTTTTAATCTTATTTAGCAACTTCTACATTAAAAGGCAAGTGATTAGAACACCACACCCATTTAATCCCTTGGCACTGGTCAAATGGAGGTGAACTTTTTTGCAAATCCTGTCCCAGTTATGCAGCAGTCATTGCCATTCATTATCATTAGCTAAACCAGTTCCCTGTGGGATGCTCCAGTGAAGTGTTTGTTGGAAGGAAATGGGGTGCAAGAGGAGCTGCTGGGGTAGGGGAGAAAGGATACAGCAGCTTGTACCCTAATGGCTGAAGGAAAAGAAACCAGATTCGTTCAGAGGCACTGGGGGAAAGGAAAGATGGGATTGAGAAGGACAGGGAACAGATCTAGTTGTGTTGGAAATAGGAGGCCCCTGAAGGTCCATTAAACTTCAGGTAAGCATGCAAGCTTTGGAGGGCTTATCTCAAATACATTTCTGCACCTTTTAAATGTTGTTTGCCCACCACTTTCACATAGGCTCGCCCTCTCCACCTCTCCGGTCTCTGAATTCTTTCTCTAGAATCCCTCCATTTGCTTCCCTCTCTTTCTCCATTCTCTAGCCCCTTTCCATTTTCTCTCTTTCCCCTTCCCTCATTCTGCTCTTTGCCTTCCCCTACTTCCTTCTTCTTTCCATAAACCATTTATTTTCCCCCATCCTCTTTGTGGGATTTAATGCTTGGAAAGTGCTTTGAGTTCCTGCTGTGGAAGAAGTGCAGAGTATTACCATTAAAACCACATGGAAATGGAGGTTGGTAGCTTTCAGCAGCTGAGCTGTAGAACAGATCTGGAGTACTGTGCATGTCATGCAGTCAGGTCAACTCTTGCTATTTGACGGCTTGAATTTTAATATCAAACTTTGCACTGCAGTTCTGATTTTATTTTATTCTTCTCTGTGCCACGATGATCAAGTTAGTCTAACTGTAGCTAATAATTATGAATGTGAAGAACCAACCCAGAATGGAGAGCCAATGATCCAGAGAACTTCTGTTCATTGCATAACCTCCAAATTGTTAACAAATTTCTCTTTGATAACAGCGTGTTTTCTTTCACATAGGTAAGATGACATAACATAACCCCTGGCGTTTGGGGCGAACATTTTTTCTTCAGATGGATTAGTTCAGGTAAGCAGATCTCATTCAAATATTTAACAGATTGCTCATAAATCAGACATTCATGGGAAGCTGGTAATTCTGAAGTGATCATAATACTTCACAAATGCAGATACTTCAGAGGGTACATAACTCACTAAAAACTGGTAGGTTATGGAAAAGGTTTAATTGATGTCTGTGCCTAACCATCAAAAGATGACCAATGAGTCTGTAGGTTTCATCAAATACTCCTCTTTAAAAGTATTTGGCATCTTTTAGATTATTGCTTACATTATCTTTTTGTTACAATTGATCGTGAGTCAACAAAATTTTCTCAACAAAACATTTTAATAATAAAATAATTACAACAGTACATTTCTGTAATCAATGCGTTTTTTTCAGTGTATCCTTTAATTCCAGTATTCATTCTTCATCTTGGAGCAGACACTAGCCAGGTATTTTCTATTTGACCACAGAAATGGACTTGGCTCAGATTACTTGAATTTGCACCTATAAATCATGGCAATTTTTTTAAAGGTTAAAAATAGTTTAGTTGAATAATTCCCCAGCATATTTTTTCTTGACTCTGTAGTTCCTGGTTTGGAGAGAAGCTCTAAATATTGTGAGATAGTCTATTCCAGCAGGGTTTTCCGCACGGTTTAGGAGCTCCAAGACATAGCTGATGTAGCTTGAATAATGTTTGAATAACAGGTAAAACCCCCTTTTGGGGCACCCTGATCCCCCAGGATAGTGGAGCCCTTACTCCACTCTCCTCAGGAACTTGCTGAGTCCCCCTTTAGTTGCTTGGTGCCTCCACCTAGCGGCTGGGTGCATAAACCCAACCCCTGTTACCTTTATGATATTCTATTCACAACTAAAAGCCCACAAACTAAATCACTAAAATGAGAAGCCCTCCCCCACAAGTTTTGTCTGGGTGGTGGGGCTGGAGCCATAATGTCAAGGCCTGGTTTCCTTCCTGGGAGGCCAAAAGCTCTCCCTTCCAGCTAGTTGGAGTCCTTGGCAGACTCGATCCCCAGCCATCCCCGGGCTTCTGGTGGTGGGAAGGCCTATGGGGCTCAGCTGGTTTTCTTTCCACACTGGCTCGGTGTCTGTGTTGTGGAGCTGTGGGAGTGGGTTGGTGTTTGACAGAGAATCAAAATGGCCACCTCCCCTTCTACTGCAGAGAGTGACTCTCAGGCTGGGTCTCCAGCAGCTTGATTCCCTGCAACCAGGTCTCTCCTTGGCCATATAGTCCCTGCCAGGCTCAGCTTATAGGGCCCAGCCATGTGTAGGCTCTCAGGGGTCACCCAGGCATGCTAGTGAGGGTCCTAACCCAGCCCCTATAGGCTGTGTGTATTGTTGGATATAGTGTGAGGGTGCTGGGCAGTGTTGGTGGCCTCTGGCATACAGGAGGTCAGACTAAATGATCTGATCTTTTGGCTTTAAACTCTATGACTCTATGTGTGTCCCTCCAGCACAGGTCAAGCTGGCATTCTCAGATGCAATCCCAGTTTCTGCCTACATGCTGATCTCTGAGGGAGCTGCTTCTCTGAAGCCCCTGAGCTGGAAAGGGGACTATATAAGTATTTGAACTTTTGGGTGCTTAACCAAAGGAAATCTTTGACCCTTGTGAAGTTCACCCATCACTAATGAACAGCAGCCTCAAATGGTCCAAGCTAGACCTAGATAGACAGTTCACAAGCATTTTTACAGTGTATCTAGCCCTTTTCTTCTGTTGCGAATTGTCTCTGAACAGACCATGACTTGTTAGCTACATGCAACTGTTCAAATATATTTTGCGAAAAAATTTCTGCAGGTTTCATGTCAATTGCTTTCTGTGATGTGTTCCCTTGTTATATGGATGTAGGTGAAATTCAGCCCTGTGCAACGAGACAGCACAAGGCCTGGGGGCTCCTTAAATCACTCTCAAGCCCTCAAAATAGGCTCTAAGTAGGTCTAACATGGTGCATAGGCCTGTTGCTAACCTTATGCCCAGAGGTGAATTTAATCATGTGGTAATGTCTTTCTTCCTTAATTGGGGACCTAACCTTTAATAAACTAATTGTACTTCCTGCTGAAATGGATTGTGTTTAGTCATGATACAAATTGCAGTTTATGATTAAACAAATCTTGCTAACATGACTGTTTACAAAACGTAAACAGAGATGTGAGCACAGCTGAAGTTAAATTCCATCTCAAACTTACTGAACTGTTCATAACTGATTTCCCCCATATTTGCTCATCTTTAGTCTAAACCAGTAGAACTAAAGAATTCTAACTTGCAGTAGGGAATAGGTAGCCATACATGCTTACAGTAGGCATTGGTTCCCTCTCCTGGTTTTTTCCATCACTCTAACCTTATGTCTCCTGCTAAAATGACTAGAAGCCTCCATTATGTTGTCTGAGCAGTGGTATTTTGAAATAATCCAGATATGCAGGTGCAACTAATGAGGACAATAACATGTGAGAAGCAAACTTCAGAGCATTTAGGGATTTAAAAAATACTATAGAATTAACCTGTCCAGGCTTTGACAGATGAAATCTGAAGACAAATGATTTGTTTGTCTTTGGAGCAAATGCATCTTTTTTTAAAGAAAATCTAAATATAATGCATGAGGAAGAGTTGTACTAATCTGAGAAGAGGGTAAACTGATCTGATCTTGATTATAAGTGCTTTATGCTGCTACTTTGAAACAAACAAACAAACAAGTTAATATGAGGGCAGGGAATGTCTTCTAGCAGCTTAGCCCATGGGGAGAAAAATGTAACAAACATTCCCCGGCTCTGTTTGAATTGTCTTGGTTGTGCAAGATTTATGGGCTTTGTGGGGAACAGAGGGCCACATTATGTTTCTACCTACTCTTGCTGTCTGAAGAGCTGGGGGATGGAACGCAGCTAGAAGCAGCCTTCCCCAAACGTTTCCTAGAGCAGTGGCTAAAGTCAAAAGCCATTTTGTTTGTCTCTTGTTTGACTAAGCAATCAGGTCATGCTGAATCTGTGACATTCCAGTCACTTCTACAGCAGAAGTCTTTGTAAAAAATGTGTTGTGAGATTGCTAAAATGTGCTCATCCCACAATCTCCGAATGCTGCTACGATAGAAAAAGTATAACAATACATGTAAATTACTGACAAATGTCAGGCTTACTGGGGGGTGGGAGGTGGAAAGCTGTACATTTCCCACAACCACTCCCTCAGGCAAAAGATTGAGCAAATACAGTAGATGTGGTGCAATAAACCAAGATTATGGCACTTCACTTCCCAAGTGTGGCCTTAGGCACAGACTAAGTAGGCAGTTACCCAGACACTATATTTAAAGGGACACTAGAATAACATGGGCAGCCATGGTCACTCACCAGTACTCCAGTTCTGAACATCTCTTCTGTGGCTGCAGCGCTTCAATACTATCTGTGGCACCTTAGAGACTAACTAATTTATTTGAGCATAAGCTTTCGTGGGCTACAGCCTACTTCATGTAGCCCACGAAAGTTTATGCTCAAATACATTCGTTAGTCTCTAAGGTGCCACAAGTACTCCTGTTCTTTTTGCGGATACAGACTAACACAGCTGCTACTCTGAAACCTGTCAATACCATCTGTATTCCACCCTGGGTTTTGCTGCAGTTTCTGCATATGAACTGGATACCTTTGTGTCTTAGATCTTGTCTACACTGGGATTTTAGCCAATGGTGTAGTGCACCAGTGCCAACCATTTGTATAGATCAGTGCTGCTTATTTCAGTTTCAAATCAATGCACATCATGCTGCACTGCTGTAAACCATGTCTACACTAGGGGTTTGTCCCAGTGCAACTACAATGGTGGCTAAAACGGGGACATTTTAAGATGAAAGGACTACAAGCCTGGCCCCGAGGGCAAATTAGATAGTAGAAGCCGCCTGACAGAAATTGCTGGAGCCCTTATTGAAGCACAAACATCTTTAATAGTAGCAAAAGGTAAACAAAAATACTAACCAACTAAATGTGCTTGTGTACAAAGGATCCCTTTTTCCTGATGTGAAAGTCCCTCTTAGAAATAATTTGAATAGGAGGTATACTGGATAGCTGTAAATTGTGTATTTAGTTATTGCTGTTTACATCATGACTCAAAGTTGAGGAAAAGATCTTAATATGAGAACATTTAGTCCTCAACACTGTTATCATTTTGCTTTCAAATAAATGGTCCTAATCTCAGATATGTGCACACAGAAGTTTTTGGGTGCTTTTCAATATGAAATGCATTGAATCCCCAAAGTCCAAACGACGTTGCTGTTCAGTACTACCTGAATCTCATTAAACCTACGCTGTTAAAATAAATACAAAGTACATGGTTTGAAAATAACCAAACTAAGCAGGGAAAACATAAATCATTCCCCCCCCCCCACCCCTTACTGCTGTTTTCCTCAGTCTATTCTCCCATAATGCTTCAGTGATAGCTGACAGTTGGATACAGCACAAGACCCTGCTGGACAACTGTCAGGTTTGCTGAAGGATATTAAAGAGAACTTGATCATGTGTCAGCTCTCTTCAAAATACACTCACAATAGGAAAGTGATATATCTGTCAAAGCAAGGACTTCAGCATTTGGCAGAACAGGCCATTTCCACAAACAAAACTGTCCAATTACATTAGAGGGCATGAACTTCAGGTGTGTATGCCAGGGACAGAAAGATCTGTAGCCACACATCACAGGGACTGTCTCCTTAAACCATATGGTTGGATGCAGGCTGAATCTCAAACATAGTTTCTTTATTCTTCACAGATTAAGAGTTAATTTAGAACTATCAGAAACATAAATCGCAGCTTTGAACTTCTACATTAACTTTTTTTGATTTCAGTCAAGGCTGCCAAGAATTCATTTTGGGAGAGAGTGGAAAATTTATGGGGTTTGATTAGATGATTAAGGACCAAACTATGGCACAGTTAATGCTTGTTTTATTTTTTAAATGCTTTTAAGAATGCTAGTGTGAGTTTTGATTAAATATCATCATTGGTTGGGAAACAAATTATGCCTGACACAATAACAGCAAAGACTTTTTCCTGGAAATATGTTACAGTTGAGTTGAGGTCTTTCTTGTCTCTTTCAAAAAAAATGCAGGCATTTGGTGGGAGTGAGCTTTCAAGTTAAAACTGTTTGTTTCACGTACAGTATGTTTCTGTGGATAACTAAATTCGAGGAAGCCATCAAATTTTATGGCTGAGGGTGGAAACTGTTTTGGTCACATTGTCTGTGCCAAAATGCTCATTTTTGTGTACATGAAATATAACATTTCATCTGTGTGTAAAGGTAAAATCCTGCAGTTTAATATAGTGCCCATGGAGACCTTGACTGGGACAATTTGCAAAGAATATGCTCATTTTCAGGAGACACACTCTACTGTAAAGTGAGTGCTGCTGGCTTTATTTGATTGTGTACAATTTTGTTAAGGAGCTGTAAACATTTATTTAACCCTTTAAATAAATTGCATTAGAAAACAGAGAGGAAATACAAAATACAAAAATCCTTTTGTTCAGAGTGGAGATGTGAAAAACACAATATTAAGTTGAAGCCCAGCTAAACATCTGGGCCAAATTCTATGTTGATTTACATCCTGTGCAATCCCATTGAAAGCTATTTTTTTGAAATGACAACTCTTAAAACTACTATTCTCCCTAGCCTTCCCAATTCCCAGAAGCAAAATGCTCCCAATTAACAGCCCCAGTCCTGCCTTGTCCTCCTCCTCTGAAATAGAGCATTCCACTCTAATGTTTGCAGTTCCTGTTGGACAGGGTATATCTTCTTCACTTCCTCTCTTCCACTGACTACAGGTTGGTCTACATGGTGCACTAGAGGGGTGAAAATCCAAACAGTACTACATTAATACTCACTAGGGAACTTTTAGAAACACCATCAGGAGCCACAAGGGCCCCTTAGTGTGCACCATGTTAGTGCACATTAGAATTTACACCCTTCATTGTGCAGACAAGCCCTTAGTTTCCCAAACTTTAGCAAGTTGAGCCTCTTTCAGGAATAGGAAACCAATTGTGTTAGCCCACCATGTGCTGTTAAAGCACTACATATTTTTAATGTATACATCTTCTATGCCTCCACACCACTCCCACTCCCACTCCTCCCCTCAGCCATGGCTTCACTCCATTCCCCATCAGGAAATACTGGTTTCACTCTTCAAAGGCTTTGTCTTTGCTGCCAAGAAAGGTATGTTTTCACAGCAGGATAATATTAGTTAACCATACATTGCCCATAATTCCGCTCTTCTGGGACTGCTTGCAATATTCCAAACTTCTGAGCTGCTTCAATAGCCACCATTTAAACCAACCAATCAGCTGGTGGCTTCATTTTTTGGTCATGCTGTGTGCTGTAACTGATCAACTGTTTGACGAACAGGGAGTTATCTGTGTGGAGCCCTTCACTAGGGGCTCAATCATATGTCTCTCTCTGCTCTGCTTATCTGTACAGGAGAGTGAGGGGACATAGGAAACCCCTTTAGCCATCTGTGTAGGCTTCTTGCATCACCAGAGTTGGTTGGTAGTGGAGGGGAGCATAGCTGCATTCTTGTGCAGATAGCTAGAGTGGGTGGTACAGGCAGCAAGTAGGTGGAGCTTTGGTTCTACCCAATGCTCCAGCAAATGCAGCTCAGCTGATGCAAAAAGAAAAATAAGATGTGACAGCAAACGGTCATGTGCAAATTCCTGACCCCTGGTGGCCAGAGAAGGAGTAGAGTTCAGACTGAGATTGAGACCCAGTCTCATTCCAGGCCTGACCCTCAGACAGCACAGTTACGTGATGCTGGACTGGAAAGCAGGGTTACAATCCGGACTTACGTGTATGACTTTCTGAAGTCAAACATTTCCTCCCGTAAAATCCAAACAAAACAGACAAAGTTTCTTGCTTTCACTGAAATGCTGAATTTTTCAGCAAAATTTCACTGCCTGGGGCCTGGGCAATAGTCAAACCTGGTCCAGCAGCAGGTTAATATCTCACAAACCATCAACTGTAATAACTGGTGCTTAAATAGACAGAAATCTCTTCTTTTCGTTGGCATTTGGTTTTGTTTCTAGCCCGGCTATATCACAAGATACCATGTAAGACCCTCAAACTATAATGTTATTATGCGTGAAAAAGCTATTTAAGGTCATGTTAGTGATTTTTAATATATCCTGATTATAATTTTCCTCTGACTTCAAGGATTGAATATAGTTGGCCTCCTATGGAAGCATGACTTTATAGATGGATGGAAACAAACTATAGGAACTATAACAAACCTTTCTATTGTTTGCTATTTGTGTACAGCACCATATATAGCACATACAGAGTGCATGCTAGGGTTGTATGGTACAGGTATAAATGTTTTTTTAGTACTTATTTGAGATGAATTGTATATCACATGACTTTGGAACTCATGAGTTATATGGCCTTCTGAAACTCATGCTGATAAACCTTTTTAACTACATAGCACTAGCATGTATTATCTCTCACACTCATCTTTCTGTTTGTACAGTAGGCATGACAATAGAAGAGTTATTTACACTGCCAGTACAATTTTAACTTTGCAATAACCTCAATTGACATGATGGCTGTGTGGAACATTCAGAGTTACAGGTATGGAAGCCTTTACAGGTTTCAGTTAGTGAAGTCGCGCCGTTAGTTGGCAGCTCATTTGCCTGAAAATGCTACAGGATCTGAAATTCTAGTTCCCCTCTGCCTTCCCTCCATAAATTAATCTCTTAATTAGCAAGCACAATATGCCCATTTATTTAATGAGCTGTGTGGTGGCCTATCCTGGTTCTTAGAAAAGATCATGTAGCATTTGATGCCCAGCTTGCAGCCTATGCTAAAGACCCACCATGTGACAGAGCTCATGGACAAGGGCTGTTTTAGTTGAGAGAAGAATGTAAGACATAATCTAATATCTCTTAGACGCTTTACCAGGCTTTTTGCTGGAGCTGACAGACTCTTGGGCTAACGGTCTTGGTGTCAATGGTTTTCACCCAGGTTTACCCTCATGTGAGAGCAGAATTGGATCCCTTCTTTGGGGATGCTGGAGTGACATATTCTAATGATACCACAACAGCGTTCCATGAAATCATTGTTCCCCCAGGCCCAAATTATTGACCAGCATATCTGATTATTTGATGAGAGGTGATTCCCTACTTAAGGCCAATCACCTAGCAAGCGTCAAAGGGGGGGGGGGATATAGACATTTATACAGATAACAAGAATATCCAGAAATATAATCGTTAATATTTTTAAAAATGGAGAGGTTTGGAATAGATATACAGTCTCAGGTTCAGGGCTTAAGCCAATCTCTAATTATTTGGGTCTTTATGAGGACAGGGTATCCCACATCGGCCTATTGTGTGGTTTCTTGCACATTTCTCTGAAACTTCTGTTGCTGGACATTGTCAGAGGTAAGACACTGGACTAGCTAGATTGATCCTGTTTGAAAATTCCTATATTCCTTCAGGTGGATGCCAAACATTTCTTATACATCCAAGGCTACATGTGTTTGAGCCGAAGTCCATTAAAGTAATGGAAAGCCTCCCATTGACTTAAATAGAATTTAGATCAGGCCCTGAAAGCACAGCTCACAGTATAATAAGTTTTTTACAAGATGTGGTTTTTTATAATTCTTGCAAAGTTTTGTTTTGTTTTTAAATAATTAAAATTGCATTTGAATGTTCACAATATGCAATAAAACCAAGCAGGAACAAACAAGAAAGATCAGACACTCTTTGTGAGTTGGTGATAGCTGGTATGAACTTGCATGGTAGTATCAGTGCCTGATCTAGACTGTGCATAGCACTATAATGGTAATGTTAGAGAGAGCAGATCTCTACTTGCCCTTAGGCAGATCTATCAGACAGGTCTGAGCCTATAAACCATATATTCAGAATGGAAAAGCCGGGAGAAGGAGGAAAAGGAAATTAAGTGTACTCATGTTGGTTGTCTTTTTAAAGATCTGAAATGCACAGACTAGTTAGAGTACCAGGAATAACGGGACAAAAATTATACTGGGGGTGAGATTCCATACTGCACTTCTTAGGGGATGTCTACACTTCAGCTGGGAGTGCGCTGGAGCTAGCCCACTAAAAATAGTAGTGTAGCAGGGGGTAGCATGGGTGGTGGCTTGGTCTGGCCTCCTGTATATATACCCAGGGAGTCCGGGTAGGTTTGTACTCAGCTGGATTGGCTAGCCAGAGCTGCCACCCATGATACCCCAGCTACACTGCTATTTTAGTGTGCTATCTCCAGCAGAACTAGCACATGTCCATCTACCCTTGTTGAGGCACAGCACAGAACTTGCAGCCCACAAGAAAGGGGCTATTGTGGCTTTAAGACACACCTTTGCTCCTGGTTGTGGGCTACTTTGGGGGCTGGAGAGGCCTATGGTATAATTTAGACAACCTGGGGTGGGCTGTCTAAGTTACAGCAGTCTTTTTGGGTTTTCCTGTGGCCTGGAATATCCACAATACTGAGTGGTGTGGCCCTGCCCTAGACACAGACCTCTTCCAGCCACAGCCCCAGTTCCCTTTATACCCCTGTACTGGGACTTATGTGGGGTGGGGGTCCTCAGAGAACAGCCAGCTGTCTTCTGTAGTGCCTCAGAAAGAACTGGGGCTTGAGACCCTTTACATTGCTCTAGCCCTTTTCTCAGTGTAAAGGGTGCAGAATGGGGGATGAAGATTTCATGCAATGAATACAATAGATCTTACAGGCTATTTTCCCTTTATTGAGCAGTCACTGTTACACACATGAATCCAGTGCTTAAAACCAAACCAATATCACTAAGTTTTAGATTTAAGCCCACAACTCTGAGAAATAGTTACCTCCTAAAATGTAGGTTATGATCATAGCTGTGAAAGCTTGGAAAAATTTGCTTGGCAAGCAAACATGCTTAAAAAAATTCAAAGCACTGAGTGTTTAATTAGCTTAATTTACTTCCTGTTACTTTAAAATATGCCCATTTGAGCTCGACATTACAGTACTTCAAGAGGCTTCTGCTCTGATACTGCATCAAAGCAATGTTGAAGCAAGAAGGGCTGTATTTTAAAGTGGCAACTCTAAAAATTACTGTTCTCCTTTTGCCCTCCTCAACTCCCAGCAGCAAAATCCCAACCCGATTAGCAAACTGATTTATTTTACATAAAAATAGTCATCTCCCTTTTGCTCTTCTCCTTCCAATTGGTGAATTTCATTTGACATTTGCAATTTTATCTGGATGCTGTACTATGAGGTCTTCACTTCCCATCTTAAACTTAGGTAGTGTTGCTGGGTGCCGTTAAATGTCTGCTTCAGTACACCTCAGAAGTGGGTGCAGTTCCATGATGGATGAAGTGATTCCTGTAGATAAATAACTTGTAAAGTTCTATTTTGTATCCTTCATGATGAAATATACTCTGATACTACCATTTTTATTTATTTTCATTGTATAGTATAATCTTGTTACATTAGTTCTATTGAACTCTTTTATTTAAAACAATAATAATGATGTGCCTTTGCTCTTTCTCTCACAGCTACAGAATCTGTGCTAATCCTTAGTTAACAAATTAATTTAATTAAGTGAAAACAGACCACAATGCAGTTTTTGGGTCAGCTCTTCACACCTTTGCATCACCCTTGCATCAAGGAGCTCCCCCCCCCCCCCCCCCCGGTCAGATAAAGTCAAAGGAACCAATTCTACTCCACTCAATCCTCCCTGACGTAACTGGGACCCAAGGTTCTGTGAGTGCGATCCAGAGCTGGTGGAAAAGGCCGTTCCAGCCAGCATAAATTAGAGCTACCCTGAGGCCAAACAGGCCTCAGGATTTAGGGGGCAGCAGAAGGTTGAAAGCCACCCGTTTTCCACTCATGTGTGCAGAACGTAGCTCCCATGCACCCAAGGAGCCCTATAATTGCAATTGATGGATCTGGTTTTCCTCTCACTTATATCAGAGTGAGTCAGGAGTAATTCCATTGAAGTCAATAGAGTTACCCCTGTATAAAACCAGTGTTACATCAGTATGAGGCCCAACATTTCTAAGCCTACCGGTGGTAGCCATGGTGCTGAGAGTAACTCAATTTGTGACACCAGTGGAGTGGTAAATAGAGCAATACTTTCCTGTATGGGTTCCAGGTGGCTTCAGTGAACCAAATCAGTTTGTTCAGTTTACCAGGTTTTCCATCTTCTAATGTTGACTCAGAATTTAAACCTTGTGCAAAACCCCCAAAACTCCAAAACAATCTCAACAAACCTTGGCTAACCTAGTTAGTTTCCTAATGAAACGGGTGAGTTTTGTTGCTCCTCCGACCATAAGTTCTGAACCCTCAGGTAGCGACAGGTGCGATTTGGAGGCCTTCCTTCTCAAAAGCTTCAGAGGGTGATTAGCAAGTTCTATCCCTCATGGACTTTGTGAAGAGTGACCTGTTGGTTTGGTCCCACCAAACTCAGTCTTCAGGGGGACTAAAAATGGGGCCAGTGCCTCCCATTCTATAGCAAGGCTTTCTAGAGAAGTAGATGATTTGCTACCCCCATTTAGCAGCAGGAGTGAAAACAATTCTGCTTCCACTGCAGCCAGTGCTTTCCTGGGTATTACAATAAGGTGAGGACGGAGATTGTCCCATGGCGATAGGTGATATACCTGATATAATGAAATTCTTCACATTACTGCCATGCAACCTTCATGACTCAAGAATGGACAAGAAAGGAAACATCTATAAATATTTTGTTAATATCATATGCACCTCAGTTTACCTGTCTGATATTATCCTGCCTGACTAAATCAAAGAAGGCTGTAAAGGGAAAACCAGTAGGAAACCAAACAATGGCAAAGATAAGGTACTATCATAGGAAATACCAAGGGTCCTTGGGGAAACAATAGGGAAGCTATTAATTGGGGAATACCCTCAACCTGGCTTCAACCAGGTTGGCAAAATTTACTCTTCCCAGGTGGACCCTAGGATCAAAGGAGGTGCTAAAATCTTAAAGCTGCGGGCTAGGGAAGAAGGAGGTGTGGAGAGGAGAGAGAAGTGACTGAGCTTGTCAGCAGTTGCCCAGGAGAAAGAGACACAGAAACTGCAGCAAGAGGGCTGTCCCTCAACCTAGGGATGGAGGTAACTGGGCTGAAGGGAATTTACAAAAGCTTGAAAGCAAAAATGATGGTGTAGGTAAGAGTTATGTGCATGAACCTTTTTCATTCTAGCTCTTTGATCTGCATGCGATGTACCTTTGAGTAAATAAATAATCCTTTGGGCTGAAGAAGCTGTTTTTGAATCACTGTAATCAGCTCCTTGGTCACAGACTCCTGGAGGGAAAAGCGCTTACAGGAACCTGTTATATTGATATGGTTGGTAAACAGGGGGCTGCAGCCCAGAGAGCCAGTCTCAGAGTGGTTGGGCGATACGGGTTGACCCTTGAGAGAGGGGAAGGAAGTCAGGCCTGTCACCAGAGGGAAGCACCTTATGGGGACTAAAAGTGGTCTAAAGCATAGCTCGCCCTATAACCCTGGCACTTGGATTGTAGGAAGGCTAGCCAGGGGTCGGCAACCTTTCAGAAGTGTGGGGGCCGAGTCTTCATTTATTCACTCTAATTTAAAGTTTTGTGTGCCAGTAATACATTTTAACATTTTTAGAAGGTCTCTTTCTATGTCTATAACCGGGGTCGGCAACGTTCGGCACACGGCTCGCCAAGGTAAGCACCCTAGCGGGCCGGGCCAGTTTATTTACCTGCTGACGCGGCAGGTTCGGCCGATCGCGGCCCCCACTCGCCGCGGTTCGCCGTCCCGGGCCAATGGGGGCGGCAGGAAGCCGTGGCCAGCACATCCCTCGGCCCGCGCCGCTTCCCGCCACCCCCATTGGCCCGGGACGGCGAACCATGGCGAGTGGGGGCCGCGATCGGCCGAACCTGCCGCGTCAGCAGGTAAATAAACTGGCCCGGCCCGCTAGGGTGCTTACCCTGGCGAGCCGCGTGCCGAACGTTGCCGACCCCGGTCTATAATATATAACTAAACTATTGTTGTATGTAAAGTAAATAAGGTTTTAAAAATGTTTAAGAAGCTTCATTTAAAATTAAATTAAAATGTAGATCCCCCCAGACCGGTGGCCAGGACCCGGGCAGTGTGAGTGCCACTGAAAATCAGCTCACATGCCGCCTTCAGCACGCATGCCAGAGGTTGCCTACCCCTGGGCTAGACCATGTCCTTGTGCCACATCTCAATGGGTGAGGAGTGAGTAGGTAGCAGGCTCCCCTGAAGACTCTATGGACTGAAAGGGCAGCAGACCTTAGGTTTGCCTAAAACCTCTGTTCATCCCCTGACTGCCAGCCTGGCACAGAAAATGGGGATTGGGTCAGCCACTTGTCACCAAAGATGTTGGGGAGTAATGAAAAAGACCCTTTTTACACCCCTCCTCCAGATGATACCTAAAGGTATGTGGAGAGGGGTTTGTGTGAGGGCTCCTGGAGCCAATTAGGTAGAGACGTGTGCCTTTGGGGTTGAAGGGAAGGAAAGATGTATAGGAGAGAGTTAAAGGTCCTGAGTCAAACCAGGGTTGGCTGAAATTATCTGAGGTTTGTGCATCCCTAGAGAGAGTTGCTTTTACATCAAAACCACAAGATCTTCCTCTGCTTTTGAGGTGAAAGTTTTGGCTCAGTATTAGTCACACTGGAAAACAGTTTTCATCCTGCTTTGTTACTGGCTTAAGGGGAGAGAGAACTCGGAAAGTAGGAGAATTAAAAGGAACTTGATTGAGATATTTAAGACTATGAAATATGTAGTGAAAACTGATCAGTCCTTCCTCTTCATGGTATCTCACAGTACAGCAACAACTTGTCGCTTGATAAAATTAATGGCAGGTAAATTTAGAACAAATGAAAGGATCTGTTTCTTCACCCAGGATGTCACCTGCCTCTGGAATTCAGTTGCACAGCAGGTCATAAGGACCAGAATTGTAGCAGGAAAAGAGCTGGATAAGTTTATGACCAAATAATACCATTCATAGTTATACTTGCTAAGATAAGTGTAACTTAACCACAACTCAAGTACAGCGCCTAAGATGAACTCTGAGCTGGCCAGTAAGGAAATTGATCCCATAGATAATCCAAGGTGGCAGACAGAGTTATTGTTTTGTACTCTTTAATTTTTTCTGGTTTTGTTATTTTTGTAGTTTGATAGCTTTCATTTTTACATACCCTTTAAAATAATAAAATGATAATTATGAAAAAAATAGTCTGAGATATGCCAGGAAACGTCTACTCACCAGAAAGTTTTTAGTTCCACCACGGCAAACAGCTGCATGAAAATTGAATATAGGGTGCTAAAGATCGATGGGCACAACTGATTGCTGTTCCAAATGAAATGACGAAGCACAAAGACATTGAGAAATCAAACTGATGACCTGTAAAATATAAGTTCCGATTAAGAAATATTGAGTTGATAGAAATTCCTGAAGGCAAGGAGACAAGGGAAGATGAAATATTTTTGAGCGTGAAAGATGAAGCTGTTTGGTATGGATGATTTTTGAGCTCCCTTTACAGTGCGTTAGAGCACATCAAATCCATGGCTGATCAGACAACACCTTGCATAATGCGTGTTAAGTCTGTATTCCAGTTTGTTTAGGCTGCAATTCTGAATTGGCAGTCTGTATAGCCTATTCCCCTCAACAAGGAAGTGTCTTTGACACCCAAAAATACCCTCACTGCATATAAACATATATCAGAGTATTCTTCAGTAATAACGTCTGTACTGCAGTATCACTAATTTGGACCATTACTATAGAATTTCACAGTGATTTTTTTAATAAGGGTATGTCTGCCCTCTGTAAGCCAGTGCACTGCTTGTGCAGGATCAGGCACTAAATCAATATGCAAATCCTTATTCATGTGATTAGTTCTTAGTCAAGCAAAAAGTCTGTTGACCTTCATGGCACTATTCATATGCATAAGACTCATCTGTGTAACGATATGCAGGATTGGGTCCTCTGTTTGTAAACTCATTGAGGGCAAGAGGTCCCCTCTTTGTTCTGTGTACACTTTTAACTCTCCAGAAGCCAAATGCAAAATGAGTCAATTTTTCAAAAAGTCGAGACTGAGGTTGGCTTGTCCACATGCACCCACATTTGTATTCATGATGGACAAATGCCTAACTGCTTGTATAATTAAGTAAGTACAAATATGGGTTTCTTTTGTTATTTACATGCTCCTACTTTTGAAAACATCACTCCATGGGGCTGATTCACTGCTGAGTTTCTCCAGGGGTACACCATGGTAACTGCCTAGAGAGAAGTGGAGTTACACCAGGGCGAATCTACAGTAAGGAAGTGCTGTATCAGGCCTTGTGGGTCTTTCTCTTACAGAAGAGATGATGTTTCCAGAAGAGTGGAGCCAAATAGTACCTGAACTTTGTGTACCCAAAGGCTACTAGGGGATCCAGACTCATGGAAAGTTCATCTTTCCTGATGTGGATTTTCATTTGTTTTTTACTGTATGTTTTCTAAAAGTACTGTCACTGTGTTTGTTCAACCGAGTATATATGATGTTATAATTGTTTTGTTTAGTACTGTAAATAGTACGTGTGATTAATCTTGTCCATGCTGGAAAGGTATTTGAGTTTCTTACCAGGCGGGATGTGTTTAAGGTTCTGCTTTATTTATGTGTAACAGACGAGGGAAAGTACTGTAGTTGGGAGTACAGAAAAATGAGGGATGGGGACTAAAATCTGTTTTGTTTTTGTTTTTTTAAGGACTGAGACAGCCTGGTTTGGAAATTGGGTCAGAATTATGAGCTCCTGCTGTGCTTCAGGTTGAGGTGAAGCTGCTAGTGGGGGCAGAGCCCTGGAGATTGCTGGCGTCTGTTGCACCCAGCTCGAGATAAGAAATAAACTGTAAGGAGCAAGATGAGCAGGACACAGTCCTAAAGGCTAAGGAGAGTGAGCCAGTGAGGGCTTGCTCACCAGAGTTTAAATCTTTTGTAAACATCTTGTTCCAGCAGTGGGACTGATACCATGACCCTGAGCTATCGAAGTTGCTGTTTTCGATAGATCCTGGCGGTTCCATTAATACCGCTAGATTATTCACACTGGGTGACTCAATGGTCCTTATTTTATTTATTTATTTATTGTACTGCCTGAACAGTGGGTGTTTTTTAAAAAAAAAGCCTTCTCCAAGAGAGCATCTACTTAAAATGCAATAATAAATTGTACCCCATTAGAGTTAATATAAACAGAGCTACAGCCCAGCCATACTTTTGGGAAACACCGCTGTTCTATTTTATTTCAGTACTGCAGGAGTGTTTTGATCTCACTCCACACCAGCCTCACAAATCACTGGTGCAGTGCTCTCACTAACTTGTCTGTATTATGTTCATTTTCTGGGTGGCAATAAATATTAGAATAAAATAAACTAAAGACTGCTGGCTGGGGTTCTGTTAGCTATCTTTATGGTTTCCACGGCAGCTGAATGACAGCTCAGGCTGGAAGCAAGCAGCCCCTTTTCACCAAGTAAATTTAGCCTTGGGAAGGATGAACATCATCTAACTCTTGAGCTGTGATGGTTGATGCCAGTCAGTAAATCAGTCAGATTTTAATTATCGGACACATGACAGGGAGCAGTGACAGGCTGCAGTCCACTGGAGAGCATTCCTTCAAAGCAGCTTTAAAAACAGAACAGCACTTGAAGAGGAAAACCAAGTGAACAGAACACAGTCACAGCTGAATTGCAGGACATTAATAGCATGATGGAATTACCTTCCTCATAATTTTAACTGTTTGTTGGCTGTAGCCCTACAGAGGGAGTGTATCTAATGCAGTATTACTGGGAGGTTTTGGGTATTTTTTTTAAGCCGTCTTCAAGAGACCTGTGGTTTCTAATAGTGTTTCACACAGTTCTTTGCATAAGCAGCTGTTAAGTGCAATGAAAGCAGTTACAGAGTTATATGGCAGAAGAAGCCCCTAATTGGTTACATGAAGTTGTGTTTCTGACAGTGGCCCCTTATGAAAATTGGTAACATACCTTAAAATGACTGGAGTATGTAAGAACTTTAGTATGTATGATTGTTTTGCATTTTTATGATTAATTCTCAGATAATTATCTAAAAGCATCTTCCTGGAAATCTCTTTAGATAACAAGGCCTCATGTTAGGAAAAGGTTTTGGGAATTTCACAAAATCTATTTGGAGAATCCACAGAATTTTTAAAAAATACTTTTGTAATTCCATGTGTGTTTTGGGGTAAGAATGGGAAATGGCAGGATGGCAGCTAGATTATTGTCTGAAGAGTCTTCTAGGGAAGTGTTTTTCGGAAATCATCACTGAATTAATAATATGAATGTCGATGACAAAATAAAATAAATAATATTAATTAATTAATAATATATCATAAAGATCATAAAAACACCTGTCACCTTTTTAACTGAACTCTCCATAATGCGTGTAGGGCAACTTGAATGTCCGTAATCTTAAAGCTGGTGAGATCTTTTTCTCACAAGGCATAGGTTCAAGTTGAATCTTTGGGCACACGCATACACTGGAGTCAATAGGAAGTCCTACATAAAGCTCATTAGCAGGACATGCTGTAAAATCTTTCATAAAAACAGCATGTGGCTATTACAGCAGGCCATATTATGGAATCTTCAGACACAATATAGCCCAGTTCAGTGCAGTGCGTAGTCTCTGCTCAGAATACATGAAGCCTTGGAAACAAAAATAATGTTCAACTTAATCTCAGTGAAGATCAATAATTTTCCAATGGGTAAGTCACAGCAAATACAAATGAGTCCTACATCAAAACTGGATCTCTCTTCTTCCATGAAACTAAACGCTTCTTTCTTATTGACACAGAAATCATCTGGTGTCTGAAAATGTAGCCCATTTCCCAGTGGGAATCACACGATGCACTCAAACTGAGATTTGTGTTCGATGTTTTAGGCTCAAGCTTAAAAAATAATTATAATTTAAAGACTTCTGTAGGGAAAGCTTTATAATAGGAACACAGGTCTCCAAAGGATATATCTCTCTGCATCCTTTCTTGTGGTTATCTTCACAAATCTAAAATATATATATATATATATATGTATATGTATATAGATGTGTGTATGTAAATTCCATAAATTAGCAACCCATTCAGGTTTTGTTGTATTTTTCTACAAGAAACAGGTAGTGTTTCTTCATGTCCGCATTTTATAAATAAATTCAACAAATACCAGCCAAGTAACTGACTAATGACTCTAACTCTCTAAACCAGACCACTATTTCTTGGGGCAGGTCTACACTTACTTCCTGGTCCGGCCGTAAGTAATCGATCTTCTGGGATCGATTTATCGCGTCTTGTCTAGACGCGATAAATCGATCCCGGATCGATCCCGGAAGTGCTCGCCGTCGACGCCGGTACTCCAGCTCGGCGAGAGGAGTACGCGGCATCGACGGGGGAGCCTGCCTGCCGTGTCTGGACCCGCGGTAAGTTCGAACTAAGGTACTTCGAATTCAGCTATGTTATTAACGTAGCTGAATTTGCGTACCTTAGTTCGAAGTGGGGGGTTAGTGTGGACCAGGCCTGAGTATTAGGTTATGACTGTGAAGCACTTAATTATTAAATATTATTATTATTACTACTGTAATATCTAGGAGTTGTAGTGGTGGAGCAGGGCCTCATTGTGCTAGGCACTACTTGCTGGTAGCATGTGGAGAGCTAGATGGTCACATGGGCCCTCATCCTGCACTATTAAAATCAATGGGAGCTTTCCTATTGATTTCAATGAGTGTAAGATCAAGCCCATGGTGCAGCTCTCTATCTGGTTTCCAGCTGCTAAACTGTATTGGAAGCTAATTAACAATACATTAAATCGATTCCTAATGCTACTTTCCCAGCTAAACAATTGCTGCAGTTGCCCAAGGGACATTATTTGACTGCACGTGGGAGTGGAGATGGTCCTTGTGACTGGGAAGGGGAGGTTGCCCTAGTGCCCATAAATGGGAAGGGAAGTGTTCATGGCATAAATTTGTGAAGCTATGAAAAAATTGTGACCATCTGGCTTACATCAGTTGATAATGGCTAGACTGGACTAGAGTCGGGTTTCAAATACACCAGTTGTAAATGAGGTAGTCATTACTCCATGGAAGTCAATTGAGTTATTTTGGATTTACACCAGTGAAATTTAGAGCTGAATCTGGACCATGGTATATTATCATAGTAATATATTTTTCTACATCGTTGAGGTGTATACATTTAGTTACACAGGTGAATTAAATAGTTGACTGTATTTTCTAAAGAAAACAGATTTTTAAGTAGAGTGCAATATGTCAGTGTTTTACAATTATTAATGAATGTTACAGGAAATATAGTGCATAATCTACACCTTTCATGCTTTTTCATTTTATAGATGAACAACAAGATAATATAGCCACAAACAAACAAACAAAAAAAGAAATCACCTAACCCTAAATTTGATATAAAAACAAGGCTCAACAGAATCCACTTCTACAAAACAGTCCTTCCCTGCTAGTGGATAAACACCATGAAACAAAGGAAAGCGCGTATTGAAAGGTGAGAAAGTAATGGAACAACACAAAACCAAGAGCCAAATCATCAGCTGGTATAAATTGGCATAGCTCCACTGAAATTTACACAAGTTAGGAATTTGTCGCTGAGAATTTTTCTGGTTCTGAGAAAGCAATGGAACGCTAAGGAGATTCTATATCTTGTCAAAAGCTTGTATCCTGTCAATGTCAAAGGGTAGGAATTAAGATTTTGTGTTAAGAAAAATTTATGTAGTTTTCTATTGGAAACATTCTACACTGAATGGAAAATCTTACACTCCCGGTCAGGAAAAAGCTAAATGAAGTCTCTGATCATCCCACTCTCCAATCCCTTCAAGTATTTTCAGAGCAATATTCTTCTACAGTAGAACCTGAGAGTTATGATCACCTTGGTAATGGAGGTTGGCTGTAACTCTGAAATGTCCGTAACTACAAACAAGACGTTACGGACTTCAACCATGTGTGTGTGTGTTTTATTGCTCGGGGGGGGGGGGGGGTGTCAGAGCTTCTGACCCTTGGGAGCACCATGGCTCAGGGCTTTAGGTTGGGGGGAGTGCTGGGGCTCGGGGCTTCAGCCCCACGTCTCCGCTCCCGGTTTCAGCCTCACGGGGGGCATCGGGGTTTGGGGCTTCAGCCCAGTGGCTCCATTCTTGGCTTCTGCCCTGCGAGTGGTGGGATGAGGTGGATGCCAGGGCTTGTGGCTTCATTCCAGCTTCTGCCCCGGGGAGGGCATCGGGGCTTGGGGCTCCGCTCCTGGTTTCAGCTCTAGTGGCTACAGTTTTAAGCTTAACAGAGTGAAAGTTACTTCTGCTACTTGCTTCAGATTTAGAGTCTCTAGGAACACATAAAGACAAAGGATAGTGACCACACAGACATTCACAAGTACAAGGTTTAGTTTATTTTACAAGTTTCATTAAAGTTACAATTAAAGTTATGATTACCTAAGCATATACAAATTCTATAAAGACCTATGTAAAAGTTACAAATATAGTTATACTTACATCCTTAACAACAGTGTTAGGATTTGATAGGTCTTTCATGGATTGATCATCAGTAGAGGGATGGTTCCTGCTGGAGTTTCCCACCGGGAGCTCAATTTTCCCAATCTGGGCACCCTCTTTTTATAATGAGATTCTGACTATGCCTCATTAGCATTTATGCACATTGTGCACCCTGCAGTTAGGGCATGTGTTAGAAAAATGTGACTACCAGGTATCTTGTAAGCAAAAAATTACTCTGACAGTTAATTTTTCGCAATATCACCCATTGGTACATGTTTTTCCATAACGTTAAGGCATTGGGTTATTCTTTAATCACTTATTTATATCAGCATTTCTTAACTCAATGGCCTAGTATGGCTAAGCTAAAATCTTACACGCCTCAGCCTTGCGTTTCATCCCTACTTACTTAGATACCTAATACAGGATTATTTCCTCTACACCAGGGGTGGCCAACCTGTGTCTTCAGAGTATGCGACTCCTTGTATAGGCACCGACTCCGGGGCTGGAGCTACAGGCGCCAACTTTCCAATATGCTGGGGGGTGCTCACTGCTCAACCCCTGGCTCTGCCACAGGCCCTGCCCCCAATCCACCCCTTCCCGCCCCCTCCCCTGAGCCTGCAGTGCCCTCGCTCCTCCCCCCTTCCCCTCAGAATCTCTTGCACGCCCTGAAACAGATGATCGGGAGGTGTGGGGAGGGAGGGGGAGGTGCTGATCGGCAGAGCTGCCAGTGGGTGGGTGGGTGGGAGACACTGGGAGCCGGGGTGGGGGGAGCTGATGGGGAGCTGCTGATGTATTACTGTGGCTCTTTGGCAATGTACATTGGTAGATTCTGGCTCCTTCTCAGGCTCAGTTGGCCACCCCTGCTCTACACACTGATCAATCTTATACTTCTATAATGCTACAATTTACCTGTATTTAACATATGATTATATATGAAATAATGTTAGATAAGTATAACATCACATAATAAATGAACAATAAACTAAAATCATTGGCTACAAAAGTTTGCAAGGAATGTGCATGTGACGGTCAGTGTGTGTGTGTGCACACACGCATGGGTGGGAGGGGAGGGCAGGGGGAAGCTAGAGCTACCAGTAAATTGTGTCTGGGTGGGGCTAGAGCCATGATTCACACAGCCTCCCCCCATCTTGACTCCCTAGTCATGCATTGGCAGGGCTACAGTGAGGGCAACTGTCTGGCACTTTCTCTCCTAAGAGCCTAGGAGGCAGTAGGCTTATCTCTCTGTTACACACCTAGTATAACCATTTACACCTATGCAAAGTGAATGCCAATGGTGCCATTTTGATTTGATAGTATTTTAGAATGATTTTGCACTGTGTAAATGGCTGCCCAAGTGCCCAGTCATGTCTGGCTGACAAAATGTCTCCAGACACTGCCACTTAGGTTGTTCATCTCCTTCTCCACTACCTGGAGAATGAAGGGGTAATCATTAGTGGCCAGCATGGATTTACTAAGAACAAATCATGCCAAACCAGAGTGATTTCCTTCTTTGATAGGGTAACTGGTTTGGTGGATGGGGGGAATGGGGTGGACATAATATACCTGGACTCCAGCAAGTCTTTTGACACAGTCCCACATGACATTCTGGTAGGTAAGCTGGAGAAATGTGGGCTTGGTGGATCTGCCATTATCCACTGTGGATACATAATTGGTTAAACAAACACAAACAAAGAGTAAGTGTTAATGGAATGATGTCAGATTGGAAGGAGGGGTTCCGCAGGGATCTGTTCGGGTTCTTGTGTTGTTTGACATCCTTAGTAATGACCTGGATGTAGGACTAGAGAGCAGACTGATCAAATCTGCAGATGACACAAAGCTAGGGAGGCTTGCCAACACTTTGGACGATAGAACTAAAATTCAGAGGGATCTTGATAAGTTGGAGAACTCAGCTATAGACAACAAAATGAAATTCAGCAAAGACAAGTGTAAGGTGCTACACTTAGGGAAGAAAAACCAAATGCACAAATACAAAATGGGGGCTAACTGGCTTGGAAGCAGCACTGAGGAGAAGGATCTGGGAGTTGTGGTGGATCACAACTTCCACATGAGTCGGCAATGCGATGCTGTTGCAAAAAAGAAAAAGAAAAAAAGGCAAATGCAATTTTAGGTTGCATTTACAGAGGCATAGCATGTAAGTCCATGGAGGTGATAGTACTGCTCTACTCAGCGCTTAGGCAAGTTTGGTCACCGCTATATAGAAAGGATGTAGAGAAACTGGAAAGGATCCAGAAGCAAGTGACAAAGATGATCAAAGAGATGGAATGCAAGCCATATGAGCAACGACTGAAGGAACTGGGTCTGTTTGCAAAAGAGATTAAGGGGGACATGATAGCAGTCTTCAAATACTTGAAAGACTGCCATCAAAAAGATGGAGAAAAGTTGTTCTCGCTTGCCACAGAGAGAACATTCTACTACTTCTACTACAGTTCAAACTAAAGCACAGGTGGTTTAGATTAAATCTCAGTAAAAACTTTCTAACTTACAGTAGAACAATGGAAGAGACTGCCTAGGGAGGTCGTAGAAGCTTCTTCACTGGAGGTTTTTGAAAGGAGTCTGGATAGCCATCTGTCTTGGATGGTTTAGACACAATAAATCCTGCAGCTTGGCAGGGGGTTAGACAGGATGACTGTTGCAGTCCCGTCTAACCCTATGATTCTCCTCCCCTTTATCTCTGTCTCTGAAGAGGCACATTTTGGCTTAAAGTGTGTTTCCCAATATGAATTCCTTCATTAACGCTCACAACATCCTTGTGAAAGAGGTAAAGGCTCTCTTCACCCATCACAGACATGTAGCTGCTCTTTTAATAGCACACAGCAACATTACTGAACAGCTGGGGCAGGAAATGAAGAACACTGTATTCAGTTTAAAGTGTAGGTAGGCAGAATGGAGCTGGCATGTGGCCAGGATGCTGAAGTTCCTGCAAATGGGCAGGAATTCTGCTTTACATCTCATCTGAGCGATCACTCTTCTAGCAGAAGAGTGCCTCCTCAAACACCAAGCGTGGTTGTTTGCTCAGTGTTGACTCAGAGAGAAGCATACAACCCATTAAATCATCCTTACAACTTCAGGATCATCTAAGTGCTGACTGATCTTGACACTGCTTAGTTTCTGAGTTCTTACAGGGTCTGAAAAGCTTAAAGGTTTCCTGAGATGTGATGAGCACCTTGGAGTCAGAGCTCTCCAATCCCCTCATAGCCATATAACAAAGCAGTGATCAGTCTCTACTACATATGGCTCTTTTGCTAAATGAAAACTTTGCTTATTACCAGGATAAGTGACATTATAATGTAGGGAATAATAAGGTGCTTCTACTATTGTGTCTCACTGTGAGTGCACAGATCTGAACATCACCCTAAATATTATGAAAGATTGGATCCCGAGCTGAACTTTAGAGATGATGAACACCATACCCACAAACAGCACAGAACTTCTGGGAAGTTCAGACCCAGATCTGCTCTTTGTGGCAGGAACCCACCTCTTATTCTCTTTGGTGAGAGGGTTTATCTCATGAGAACTTTAGATAACAGAACTGCCAGCAAAAATTGCGTTGACCGTAAACTCTTCTGTCCCCTCCCACTCCACAGTGCAAAAACTACCTCTGACACAGTCAGACACCAGAGCTTAAGCCTAGGCCCAGGAAAGCATCCATTTTGTGGGGCTGTTCCAGACAAAAGGAACAATGTTCACATCCTTTTGATGGTATTAAAACCAAAACTTTATGGAAGTGGGAATAGTAACACAAAGCTTATTATAGTCCAGAGCATTTGAAAAGCACTGGGACAGCTGTCTGATATATTTTTCTAACTGGTGGGATCACATTAGACTCACGTGCAAAAAGGAATGACCAAGTAGAATCAAATTACACACAGTGACTAGAGGAATGGGAAGGACTGGAATGTATAGTATGACTGGTGGGATAAAAAATACAGCAGAAGGTGGCGGAGGGTTCCACCCCCCCCCCCCCCCCCGCCTCCCCAATTACAATTAATTTTAGTGGACTTGGACCTACAAGTCCCTGGCCTAGGGCACTTTTCACATCATAAGAGTTGTGGGAAGGGAAATTGCACAGATGAAATGCAGCCATTGAAACCTAGCCCAAAGCTGTTCTTGCAAATAGACAGAATTTTCTCATTTTCATGAAACCAGTGAATATATAAATTTCACTGGATTCACTTTTCTGTGACAAAGAAGTTAACATAGTTCAGCTTGGCATGTTCAAAATTGGAACGATCTGATTGACAGAAAAGGGAGATGGCAGATTTACAATATTCAAATCTTGCTGTTGCACACTTCACTACAATACAAAAGATGTACACACAGAGAACTATTGCTGACAGTCCACTTCCCTGTGCCATACACACTTACACTATACTCCCTTTAAAATATTTCTTGACTATTTAGTGTTATATGGGCTCTTTGTTATCTTGTTAACCTCAATATTATATTTTCACAGCTTTTAAAGCTTCTTTAGTGTATACAAACCTCATGGGTCACCTGAAAGTTAGAATCTTGCAATTCTCTGGTTCCTTCTGCTTTGCAAAGGCTTCACCTAAACACTTTTCACATTTCCATAAATTCTAGCTCTTCCTGAGGTTCACTTCTAGTTTTTGGATAGACTGGAAACAAAACTCACCCCAAAACTGCCAGGTGTTCTGTAAAAATCATGTATGGCAGACTGACAATATCCTGCAATGTCCTGGATAAACCTTATGGAATTAAAATAAACTTTACTGATTTAAGTTAAACCTTATTGAATTAGGGTTAATACCTTTGGGGTCCATTGTATTAAAAAATGTATGTGTGTGTGTGTGTGTACGCGCGCTATGTAATTCCTCTGGTATCAGCCCTTTTGAAGCCACCCCCTGGAGAAGTTCACATATACTAGTTCATACTTGATTCTCCAGGGACTAACAGACAAAGAAAGGATTTTTGGATAAATAGCCTGGTTTTACACAGGGCCAGGGCCTGCTTTCTTCCTGGACTGGGCCGCTTGACCACAGAGCGCCCTGTCCTTAGGGAAGGGTTAGAAGGACTTGGTCTACTAAGGCCCCATAAGACTGAGTGCTTGTTCTGAGCAGAAGCTGTGATGAACTCGAAACCACAAGGGCTCCCTTAGATGGTTTTGAAGGACTGTTCTTGCCAGAGCCCATATTAGTGTTGGGGTGGTCTTGGTAAGCTCATTAGCATGCATGTAGGTTCTTTTATTGTTTTGAATGTTTTATCTGTAGCGGGAAGTGGCGTGTGGTACGTTATAACAGCGAGTCACACTTTTAGCAGTCTCTGAAGAGAAGACAGGAGAAGCTTGCTTAGGCAGCTTGCCTTTTGCTGTGACTAACGCAGTGAAGGCAGGATACTATTCAGCCTGGAAGTTCCCTGGTTGAGGGGGAGAGAGACATAGGTCTCCACCCAAGAGAGTTGACGACCAGGGGACCTGGAAACCTGAGAGTGGGTGCCCTTGCTGGACCACTGAGGGGAAATACAGGTGAAGTTGCCCTGAACTTTGACACCATGAGACAATGTTAGGTTAGGTGTCCTTTCCAAGCCATAATTCCCTTCCTGGAACCAACAGGAAGCAAATATGCAAAGTGCGGGTGATATCCCCTGACCAAACCTTTCAAATGGCCAGAGAAGAGACTGACGGAGAACTTATTGGGGTTATACCCTGACCATGCATGGTGGGCAGGACATTGGGAATGCAACCAGTAGTGTGTGGATGCTCATGCCGTGAAAACACTGGGGCTGATGTTACTCCACTCAGACTAGTGCGGTTCCCATAATCGAGAGTGTGATTCTGTTCTATTTCTATTCTTTACCTCACTCTTCACTTTAGTATCTGAGTGCCTTCCAGTAGTGCATTAAGTAACATAACATCTGTCATATGGTGTGTGCCCAAAACA
Source organism: Emys orbicularis (assembly GCF_028017835.1). Taxonomy (NCBI): domain Eukaryota; kingdom Metazoa; phylum Chordata; order Testudines; family Emydidae; genus Emys; species Emys orbicularis. The sequence goes on from NC_088696.1 coordinate 22,310,409, forward strand.
GCAAACAATGAGCAAGTCTGGGTTGAGTTCTGGGTTTGTAAGGAAACCAGGTTAGTTTTGGCAGGGTCTGGGTTTTGTTATGCATTTTTCACACAGCTCTAGTTAAAATGCTTTCTTATCCCCTGCTTTATTTGCCACCAAGTGATAGTTAATCAGGCTTTCTGTGTTTTGCATCGTCACTCACTTCTGCTGCCTTTTTCTTTGGCAGGTTTCAGGATTTTCAAACACTGGTTAAAAAAGTTAATGCATGTGGACCTGGGATCTCATTTTAACAAGTGCTCTGTCTGTCCCTAAATCAACCAAGGTTTGTCAGACCCTCCATGCCATTTATTTCATATCAATCCCATGATTAAATGGCTTTACCCCAAACCCATATTAAAAAGCTTCCTTACAACACACAATAATCTTCACATGAAAAGTTTTCTGTCAAAAGGAGATTTCTAGGTATGAGACATACAGTAATTAATGCTGCTCGGTAGAATCTTTAAATGTACATTGTAACAATGCTATTTGCTCTAAGCACTGCTTTAAGCAGGAAAAGGCAATGGATTCCCCTTCCAATAGCTGACTTCATGTTTAAGAGCTAATGAACTGAATTCTTCGTAAACAAGGCAAAAGATGCAAATGAACAGACAGATTCTCCAAATGCAAAGGGACACATGAGAAAGAGCTAATTTTACACAATTGACTCGCTAACCTTTTTGGATCAGTGGAATTAGAGGCTGATTAATCTGCCATGATTAGCATTTATTGAAGCTTTTTGACACTGCTGCATTGTTTTTCCTTTCCTATCCTTTTGTGTCTCTGAGAGTTAACAGTTTATAATACATTTAACTGCCAGTCCATCACCCTGACAGGGTCATCGCTTTCCTTTATGGACTTTTAAAATTAATAACAGATAGTTCTATTTTGACATGCCCTTGCTTCTGCTGCAGAACTTGGCTGTTTAATTGTAGAGCTGGCCTCTTGTGGCCGAATGCTCCCAATGTTTAGCAAGGGTTGAAAATATGGATGTTAGGAGAAAAACTGGCAGATGGCTGACAAGGCATTTTTACTCATAACACACCAGTAAAACTTTACCTCAGAAGATTTAGTGCTAGAGCTTTCCAGTCAGCAAGCTGCAGCCATATGCAGATTTTTTTTTCAAACTTCTAAACTGATGGTTTTGCAAAGTGTGCATAAGCAGCCTTTATTGATTATGATGTTAAAAATTGAAAGCGTCAGTATCATTTAGCTTGAGACACTTTTAAAGAAAAAATGAACATTCGTTTTCATTATGAACTCGGGATAGGTCAGACACTAGAGAGGGCCATGCTCTTTATTTTTAAAACTAAAGCAAGGAACTCTCTCGACTCTGGTTGGTTAAAAAAAACAACAACCCATAAAATATATATTGATGTATACGTACATAAGAATATGAATCAAGCAACACCTGGCATGCATAGCATAACTGTTGGCTGTTCCATGGTCAAAGGTTCCAGATGATGTCAGAACCCATGAAAGTGACTTGTTAGCTGGTTATAAAATCACAGACACCATAAGCCTGGGTGAGAGCTTCACAGCCCAACTTGCAGACACAAGCTAGTATTTATAACATACTCAGTACCGCTCTATCACCACAAAAAGCAAGTTAAATAATATTAACGGTCTGACAAACCCACAAAACTAGCAAATTCAGATTTAGGGGTATTCTGTGTACAAATTTGTGCCATCATGCCAAGGTGTTTCAGCAGGCATAGACATGACATACATTCTTCTTATGTAATTGTGACGTGATGAGAGTGTATTAGCACAGATAGCCTGCGGAGGACTGGCACCTCTACTCACTATTTTTGCATTGAAAAACATTAGTTTTGCTCTAAGCACTGAATAGCAAAGTTAGCAAAGAATAGTATGAAGTAGCTGGTTGTTTTAATTTCTTATCTTTTTTTCTATATCCAAAGGCATTAGCTCACATTATAGGCTGTCATAAATATTTTAGTTTAAAAAAAGGAAATATGTTTAAGTTAGAACCTGCAAAAAGAAGAAAATTCTCCTTGTCTCTCTTCAGTGTGAAAGGACTAAAACAGATTCTTTAAAGAGTTCTTAAATAAAGTGAGTGAGAAGGAAAAACACCTTCTTGCCTACAGCCTTGTGGGCCAAATTTTCAGCACTGGATACAGTGTTGGTGCAAAAATGTGTTTCTAGTCCTTGCTGCTGACAGGCCTCAGATTTGTGCGCACACAGCAGCATTTGTGGATAAAAATTGGGCAAAATTGTGCACCTGACTAGCCAATCTATGGTTACAAATGACAGTTTGAATCTTCACATGTGATGTTGTGGGTGCAGTGGATGCATGTGCCTCTTTTGCTGATTCCCCTATTGCACCTAACTCTGGCCGCTTCACAGCCTTTGTCAACCTTTAACCCGAAGTTGATTTTTACACCTGAGTTATAAACGTCTAAAAATAGAAGTTTGTAATAGAAGTTCTGAAAGACCCTTCACTATAATGGTGCTAGCAGGTGCAACTGTATCGTAAGGTGACTTAATCAACTATAGTTTACAATTTACCAAGGGCTCTAGAAGTCCTGACAAATTCTGTGCTACCAGCAGAAAGATTTGATTCAATGTTAAGGAGAGATCCCTCTTAACCCAAACTACCAGAATCCAGATTGGGATTTTGGAGCAAGAGGATACCTCCTTTGTCCCAGAGATTCTGGAAGAAAGACAAGACACTAGGAATGCGGTTTAACTAGGCTGCAACTTTATTAAGTAACACATCTGGGAACTATCCGGCAACAACTCATCCTGGGCAGGTCATCCTTCCTTTGTAATATGTAACACCTGGTGGAAGTCTACCATCAGCCCTCCATCCCACCTGCTTTTCATCCCATTAACTTGATCCCAACACTGTTGCTGGGATCCCATCTCTCTCTCCCCTCATCTGAAGGTTAATGCGGTGGGGAAGAGAGGGTTGTGTCCTCAGTGTACTAGACATTAGAAACACCAATCTCATTTCCCAGCTTCTTCTTGAGATGCCTCTTCCTAATCCACTTCCAACTCCAGTTTATCAGGGAACCAGACCACCTAGGGCATGAGTACTTGCATTGGACACCAGCCAAGTTATGACTATGATTTTTACAACCTAACCTAACCACCAAGACCCTGGGCTGCTGAGAGACAGGATACCAACAATACCCTGGCCAGTTTGGCAGTGAGAGAAAAATTCTACCTATCCCCCCAAAGTTATCCCAAAGACAGAGGGGGAGCTTTTCTTCCCAGTGCAGAATGGCAGTAGCTGAGCAAGGATTTTGAGGATCCTAAATATTGGATTTAAAGTGGGAGTTAGGCCCTAAGATCTTTGTTGATCTGGTCCCAGGGTTTTTTTTCCCTTGCAGGCCCACAAAGTCTCCCCACCCCTGAGACTGATAGGGTGGGGGACATTCTTTGTACAAACCAAGCAGGAGGGTCAAAGGGAAATCTGTTTGCTGGGAGACAAGATTCCTAAAAGAAAACATCAACTTTAGTGTAAAGCTACTTTGTTTAATAAATTCCAGGCTTGTGGTTCTGAGACAATAGTATTGATGTCATTAATAGAACAATTGGGTCCATGGCCCTGTCTTCCCAATTATTTTGTCCTTATAAACATATTACTGCATTCTATAGTAATACTAACGGTGCAAAGTGCTTTGCTATTACTATTGTTAGATATAGGGCTACATCCTCAACTGTGGGCTGATCCAACAACCCACTGAACTCAATAGGGGCTTTCCGCTGACTCCAAAGGACTTTGAAGCAGGTTCTGGTGTACTTATGTGCAGGTCCATTGACTACATGAGCTGAATCCAATTGTATTAGCTGGGGATCTGGCCCATGGTGTTTTGAACCATTACTATATAAAATAAAGATTACTACAGTACTCATTAGGAGGAATTACATTTCATATATGTATAAACTACCCTTTGCTTTTTGAGCATCTTAAAGAGATTACAAGAATAATTATTGTGAGGTTTAATATGGAGGCAAAGTCAAGTAGCCTGACAAGAATGAATAACACAATTACATATATGAGGCAGCCTTTAAGGGACGAAGGTCCAACCCTTTCAAGTAACTGTGAGTCAGAACTGCTGAAAAACTGGCCGTGTTATAAATAAATAAATAATAAAAATAAATAAATGTTCCCTAATTTAGGAGAACTTGCAGACATTTGCCCTGCCCTTTGCCATGTAGGGTGTTGAATTATTTCCGTTAGAAAGGACTGGAGTCCATTTTGCAAAATAAACGTAGCCCAATACCACTTTCCCAGGGAAGCAGGGTGTTTGTTAGCACAAAGCACAAAACCCCTTTAACACCAGGAGTTGGGCTTCCTCCTTTTGCCAGCACTGGGATGTGCCAGAGCCCACCAGTGCCAAGGGGATAATGAGGTAATGTGCTTGGGTGATAAAATTCTGGCTTGCTGCCCAGTATATATGATGGCACACACCTATCTTCATCTGGAAAAGCTAGTGTGGGACATTCCAAATAATTTATCAAAGAATGAATGAATCAGGCATCTGACAGAGAAAAATGCCTTTAACTGTTTATAAAAACTGAAAGAAAACTGAACTTGCAGAATACTGGTCCATTTCTAACCCAAAATCCGCATTAACTAATGCTTGTTGGGTATTGAATTACAACAGAAAGCCTATGTTAATGCATGTGAGAGCCACATGAATATCAAACAAATTCATTATGATTAGTGCTATTACAGTGAATACCAAATGAGTTCATAATGATGGAACAGTGAAAGTGTTACCAAGAGATTTTATTTCTGCAACAAATCCTCCATATAAGGGTCCACTCCTGAAGTATTAATTCTAATATAAGATTGCATCTGAATATTAGCATCATCAAATAAATTATACCTTTCAATAGCCTCAACTATATGGTTCAACATTTTTTTCTCCACCGATACATCAGTTTTCTTTAGTCTCAATTTGTCCTTAAAGTTTGATGACTATTGTATAGGGGTAACACTTTATTTTAAGTGTCCAATCATTAGGAATTCATTTAGTATTCATTGCAATAACACTAATACAATAGAATGGAATGAATAAGAAATTCATTTAGTATTCATATGGATGTGATATGTACTTCTAAAAGAGTTCCACTCTATTTCAGCATTAGTTTAGCATTATTTAATGGACACTTAAAATAAAGTGTACTGGTAAAGATGACTTAATTTCTACACTTCAATAGCTAGCTTTTTTTTTTTTTTTTTATTAAAGAAAGGCTTAGGAACTTATGGCAACTTCATTGGAATATGAAACAAAAGCCTCAAACCTGTGCAACAGCCTCAGACTTGTGAAAATGGTTAGAAGGAAATTTGAAACCTTTTTTCTGATCCATTGTGATGTATTCAGAGCCAACTTGCCACAGAGCTTGCAAGAACTTTGCAATAATTACTTAAGCGTAAACAGCCTAACTGGTCACTGCTACATTCAATAGCTATCACACAGATTTGGTACTGAAATCACAGAAACAATCAAAAAAAATTATTAGCACAGATGACCTTCAATATACAAATTGCACTAGTTAGAACACAGGCAAGTCAAATTTCTTACAGATTATTGTCTTTTGCTTTAGAAAGAGCTCTATCTGTCTGCAACTTCTCCATACAATATAAGTAAATGGATGAAATGCCTCTAACCAGCAAGGGCAAAGGTTTATAGATAACCTACACTTCCTCTTTAATCCAGCTCCCTATTAGCCATTAGTGATGGTTACCAGCAAACTGAAGGCACATCACTGAAGCTGACGAAGTTATTTTGAACCCAGAGGGATTATAGTGATTTTCCTATAATTTCTGTACTGCAACAAACACATTTATGAAGTACCAAGTATCCTTTCAGCTAACTCTTCATTAAAATATATTTAGATGTCCTTCAATTTTAAAAAAAAGCATCTTAAACTGAAACTCAAACTGGCTGATTCCCAGGCTTACAGTTACGTTCCTATCAAGAATTAATGCAATATCATGCACACACCATTACTGAAAAATTCTACGCTGTTTTTTGCCAAGTGTTCCTATATAACAGTTTTATCACAAGTCTGACAGCCGCCATAAAAATTCCAGGCATTCTATATCAACAGCCCTCTTTGTACTAAGTTATTAAACATTAAATTTTTATTCGTCATTTGTATTCTGTTATGCAAAATAAGCTCCTTGATAAGATGTGTCTTCTTAATTGGGCCCTTGATGCTTCTTGGATCGGAGTTGTCAGATTAGCTGGAAGAAGAGGCTCTGCATTGAGCCAGCTCTCTATCAGGAGACCAATAGCTTTGTAACAACGATATTAAGTTAGAGGGGCCAAATGGAGGGCAGCACTAGGCTCAGGTGAGACTCTACATCTGTGCATGTCTTATGCTCAGGCACTTTTCTCATAGCATCAGCAGGGCTGATGGAAATAGATTTGTTTGTTGTTTACAGCATGCAGCTGTGGCGGCGGCTGCATGGGAGTTGTATAAGATTGAAGCAAATTTGTACTGAGACTAAAATATTGAGCTTTTCTCCAGTCAGCAGTCTCTGGAATCTTATTGTCGAAAACTTTATCCAGTTGTAACCCTCCCCAGGGTGATTTTCATTTGCAGCTGCCCTGTTCTGTCTCTCACCGCCTGTCCCATACTGCCTCTGTATTAGTCAGTGCAAAAGTAGACTCATAGTATACAAGCTACTGACTAGGCCGTGCAGAAGGAACAACAACTAAGTCAACCATTTTATTCATTGAAAATGTTGTGGTTTTATCCAAAAAGCATTCCTATTTCCACTAAAGCTGTCATTTATGGGGTTCAGCATCTTCTTTTTTTATCTACTACATGAAAGAAGGCACGCAGCATTTAGTAGTGTTTAACAACAAAGCATAATCAGAAATCTCACAAGCACCGTGGAGAAGAAACCTTAAAGAAAATGTAGGATTTATTATTTTTATAAACTAGGGCCAATTCTGACAAGGGGATTGTATATTTCCAGACTAGGGCCATTTAATTGTTTAATGCTTCTGGCAGTTGTATGGCTAAATTCTCCCATAACATGAGGGAAATTAACTTTTCATATGATTAGCACTTAGAGGCCCAAATAATATTGGGGAGCATTTGTGCCTGGCGCTGTACAGACACATTGTAAGCAAGAGTTCCTGCCCCAAAGTGCTTGCAATCTGAACAGATATGACAGACCAGCAGGAAGTACTATTGTCTCTCATTTGCAGATCAGGAACTGGAGATTAAATAATTTGCCCAAGGTCACAAAGGAGAATCTGTGGCAAAGCCAGGGATTGAACATAGATTCCTGCATTCAGCCCAGTGCCTTAGTAAATACAATGCCAGAGTCATGGTATTTACAGCTGACATGTTCAGAAGTAGTTTATTTACTAAACTACTAAATTTCAGGCTGTACTCCAACCTGTTAGCACACATGGGAGGTTGATACAACATCCTTTAGGATTTTATACAGGAAAAGTTTAGAGAGTTTATTCAGATGTTTCAATACTTACATGTATGATTTTCCATGAGCAATTTTTTGCATGAGAATGTGTCGAGCCATGTTTTGATCTGCACGTTTACATCTTACAGGGTGAGCCCAAACTATAATCACTAAGTCCAGCTTTCACCATACCATCAGCATGAGCCACTGAGATGCTACAACTTGCATCCTCTACACTAGCTGGGTGGATCAATTTTTTCATATCCGGTCTAAGAAACAACCTGTACACCACAAATAAGTTCATTGTACACATCACACACACATCCTGCAAATAATAAAATATATTTAAATATGCAAAATCAGAATGACGCAAGACTAGCTCTGCTAAATCTCCCTGTGTGGTTTTGTATAGGGGCCTTCCCCACTAGACATTTCTGTGTTTAATCTGTAGATATTTGCTTGTAGACTATGTAATTACAGGACCTCAGTGTGTCCCTGGATATTGCAACTCAATAACAAAAAGAGCATATCAGTTTATACTTGACATAACTTAGCAGGGTACAAGATTCAAATAGCAGGAGAGTGAAAAAAGCTGCTCTAATGCATAGTGAGGAAAGACAATATCTAAAACATACATGCTTTGGCTCAGACTAAGACACATATGAGGAGGAGGCAGGAGTCACTACCTGCTCCAGTCCTATTATAAGAGCATGCCATCTGAGACTGATGTGCAAATATAGATAAAGATGTTGTCCTGTTCTAATGGAAGGAAGTAAAAGTACTCTAGTACAATGGAGAAGATGCTTGCCTACATGGTGAAAAAGCCCACAGTAGCTGGTGCGCTCTCTCTTCACTAGCTCTGCATGCGGACACGCTTACTGCATACTAAGCGTGCCTGTGTGCGCATTAGCTCACTGCACTTTGGAAGGGTACTAAATTAAGCCACCCTTAGTGTGTGGCAAGAGTGTCCACACGGGGAGTTAGTGCTGAGTGTGCTTTAAATTCACTCCCTAGTTTACTGTGCACTAACTTCCCCATGTAGACAAACTCATAACAACAACATTAGTGAGGGAGATTAAGTCCCATTTCCAACACATTTTCTCTCTTTCCTGAACCATATGATGCACCGTAGCCTCAAAAGACAAGACCTGCTGTGGGAGACAGTTCTCACATCAGTTCCAGCTTTTCTTTGCTGGTTTGTTCTTCAGAGCTTCCTGGAAACAAGCCCTAGAACGTGTCTGGAGAAAACTCTTGCCAGATCAATGTTGAAACAACAGAGCTCAGAACAGAATAGCTTGGCTCTATAGACTAGGTGCCCGCCTCTCAGGCAATGGATTGCACAGTATAACTGAGGATAGAATTTGGCCCTAGGTTAGACATTGTATAGATTGGCCTATATTAGTGAGCAGATTTATGACCCTCAGCTAGTTCCATGGACGTTGAAAACCAACAACATGATCAGTCAGGCATTTCCTGCAAAATACTGAGCACTGTCCCCTTCCCCCTCCCCCTCTGAAATTACAGGTATGATGCACGAGACACTTGCAGGACTGGACCTGCTTCTGCCAGCAAGTCTCTTTGTAGAATGGGTCAGAAGACTCCTTTTGTCATCCAGTGCCCCTGCAGTGCTAATCTACTCTACCTCAGGTCCCAAGAGGGAGGGTGCAGTGAGGTGGTGTGTTGAGCTAGTCACCAATATTGTCTTTCATTATCACTCTTATTTTTGCTATCCCTGTGCTCTATTTTACTGTACGTTAATATTGCTTAACACAGAGTTATCAGAATGTCCCTTCTTTTAATGTCTTTGTTCTTGTGAACACATAGTGAGAGCCAGTCCCTGCCCCAAAGAGTTTTCAATCTAAACAGACAAGACAGAAAAAATGAGAGTGTGTGGGGGGGAAACAAAGGCACAGAGAGGTGAAGTGACATACAGTAGCAAAGAGTAAGTCAGTAACAGAGCTGGGACGTAAACCTCAGGCTCCTGACTCCCAGGGAGGTGCCGTACACTGGAGACATAGACTGTATCGATAGAGGTACAGCACATTTGATTATGGTTCTCATTCTAATGGCTCCACAAATCCATTCAAGTCTTTTTATGAGCCTCGTTGCTCCTCTTTTAAGGAGTTTCAGAATTAAGAAGATTTTGAAAGGGAGGGTGGTCATTAAATTCTGTTTGAGGGGTAGCCCATTCAGGTATTAATAAAGGCCTGTGAATAAATATCAAACAGTTTCGTAGTAATCCACAATTCTTACCATGTATACATACATTACTCGTGCCTTTATATTGTTTTAGAAAAGCATGTGATTCGAGTGGCCATGGCTCCAGCATCTGGCTGTGTTTTGACATTTCGAAGATGTAAAGGTACTGTGTGGAATTGGAATGTTTAGCTAAAACATCAGGGATAATATTCCTGGCATGCTCATGCAGTGGATAGTCTTGTGCCTAGATACCTCATTATCTGCAGGTGCCATAATGAGAATATGAATGCTGTCAATCACTTTAAGACACTTGTTAAAGCAATAACACAGAAAACTTTTCCTTCGTTTTCTCTTGCTGTAAGTATGGTGGTTGGAAAATTAAGCAATGTCTGCAGGTCTTCTGGTATATTGTTCAAAAATCAAGTAACTTGTTCCCTGCCCCTGTCTCTCTCTTCATAGCTAGAAAGAACTTATTTCTTACCAGTAGTGAAGAAAATATTTCTATGGTCCTGGAAAGGCATAACCTTTCTTTGACCCGCTCTTTAAAGACTTGATCCTTCAAGGTGCAGAGTAACTCCTGCAGATTCTGAGTGCCCCTTCTACTCAACTGAGTGCCCCTTGACTTCAGTAGGAGTTAAGGAGACTTAACTTGGAATTGCACAGCACCTCACAGGCTTGAACCCGAACCACCTATAGAATAGATGCACTGGATCAAGAGCTGTGACATCAATGGCTTCCTTTTAATCATTCTAAGTTCATGCATTTGAGGTCTGTGGACTTTCATACTCTACTTCTTCTCTTCTGCAGACAGCTCAGGCACAAACTGGAAAACTATTGTCTCATGGTAAAAAAGTGATGTACTCTGGGCTAGCTAGAAAGCATGAATTTGTCCCTGGAAGCCACCTTTTTATTCTGAAGGACAACAGCTTCTTCTGTATAGGTGTTAGTAAAACTCTACAGAAAGAAACACAAAAATATCTAACATTCTTGATGGTTTCACAATTTTGTTCAGATTGATTTAGAAAGGAATATTTTGTAAATAAACATCTTATTCTTCTCCATTATCAAAGGGGAAATACAGGGCCTGAGTCTCTTCTCATTTGGGTTTTCCATCAGTGCAAAATTGTTGTATTATACAGTGATACGTTGCTGGCACAAAGCTGTCCAAAATAGGTGAAGCCAGCAGGATAGCTCGCAAAACTTCCAGTAGAACTGAGATGGTGTTGCTTACATCACTCTCCTAGGGAGAAGGTCAGGGGAAGGATGGTAGGGAAGGCCTACTTTACATTCTGTCAGTTCCCAGTTGGCATTATTAACCTCTTGGGGACATTAGTTGCTGGTATAATTTAGAGCAGGCTACTGTAGGTTACGCTGGGTACAGCTGGTTCAGGGTTAGGGGAGCACAAAGACCATCTTTGTCTCCGCAAGCTATGGTGGCACTACTAGCCTAATGCACATGTGGAGAGAATCAGGCCCACTGTATTCCATGGAGATGGTGATTTTCCTGCTGAGTTTCTGAAGGCTCATATCTGACATCCCATCAGTAGCTTAGCTAGTGAAACTTTAAAGATGACAATGAATTTAAATAGGTCTGAACTGAATTGTTAGTGCTGTTTTATAGGTTGGAAGTGCTGTTTTATATGCTTGGTGCCATTTTCATTAAAATATCATTAATGCATTAGGAGGTGGGCAAAAATGTTGAAAGGGTACAGATATATGAGCGGTCATTATTCTAGGGCCAGGTGAAGCTGCCTCAGTACAGTAAGAGACCCAAATTACTCACTGACTAGCTACCAATACTACTATATTGGTAGTGCTATAACCACAAACCAATTGTGCCTTTTGCCACAAATCAGTTAAATTTTCATCTTGACTTCACATCATCCCCACTTGCAGTAGGTTTCATTTTTATAAAGCTATAACACTGTCTAACACACTTGCAGTGCATTTGGTGAACTTTCCCCCCCTCCCATCTTGTCCTGACATCTAACATCATCATAGACATAAACTTGCATTGATCATTTTCATCAGGACTAGATACTACAACACAAGTATAGTATATAGATTGTCATTGAATTTGTTTTCCCTTTATAATCTCATGTTGTAATGGCATCGCCTTGGGGAGGGTCACCACAGACTTGCACAAAAATCATGTTGTCATTGTAAGCTTCATGGTAATGGGATCTCCATAGGCAAGGGCTGAAATTGTTGTGATGACAGTAATGCTCCATTCAAGCGAATGTTGAGTTGGCATCACAAAAGGCAGCAGAAAAACAAGCAAGAAACCTGAAAAATGTAACTCTATTACACGGCAGAGAAGATATCTGATTTATCTTGTTCCATAACTGAAAGATAGCTTAAGAGTTGAAACTATTGTATTTTAATAGTTGTACTACACCAGCAATAATAAGTGTGAATCTCAAGAGATCAATACTAATTTATTTTTATCAATTTCATATATAGCAAAATACTTATTTTGAATTTATTTTATTCAAAAAAGTAGGCCCTTTGCACAAAAAATGCACATGGAATTACCATGAATTCATGCACAAACAGGTAACTGTGCAGGCAAATGCCTCTTTCAGTACTTAACTAACCTTTGGCATAGACCACCACATGTTCTACTGCTGCAACTGTGGTAAATGTATAAGTGCACAATGGTGTGCAGACCTTTGGTCTTCCTTTTGCAAAATTTGCCCTTGACTATCAAATAAAAGAATGTGCAATTTGTAAACCCACTTCTTTGTGTGTGCCCTTGCCACAAAGTTTGTGTGCAGAACAGTATTAACATATGCACAAATGGTTGTATAAGATCAACTGTGTGCAGACATAGTCACTATGGTGTGTACTTCTGGTAACTGCAAGTACAAAGAGGTATGGATTTTCAGTTTAAAATGTTGGCAACTATTACCTCCAGCCGTTTGGATCAGCCAGAAAGTGAAGGCGGGCATATTTTATTACCCTGAAAATAGAGGACATTCTATTCTATTTTACTCAAACTTTTCTTGAGCAGTGGGAAGTATTTCAGTTCTAGTTACACTGATTTTTTTTCTGACAGTGTTCTTAAGGACTGGGTTTTTTTTTTTTTTTTTTTTTTTTTATCATGAAACCGAATTCCTGGGTCTGAAAATATGAAAAGATTTGTTGTATTATGTTCCAACTAGACATCATCACATTTTATCTTACGGGACACAACGTTCACAATGTGACACAGTTTAGCTTTTTTAATTAAAAAAAAAAGCCTGAACAATTCGTTTAAATCCTAGCTTAGCTTTTTAAGATGGGCAAATCACTTTGGGAAAATACAGATCATCCTGAATGTTTGCCCTTGCCTAATTGCAGCCAAACTTTGTTATAATGACAGATTGGTTCAGCAAAGTCCTTTGTTCCCCCCACAAACATGCCGCTAGTTCCCTTGCCTAGACCTCCCTGCTGGTTTCCATACTTTATAAAATATGGTGGCATGTATCAGCTGGGCTCTGCTACTGCTCTATTTGCGGCCACTGAGTGTTTCCCCTTTGAGTTGCACCTCCAGAATGCATGGTGCATGTCTGTGATTCTCTCTGTGTTATTTGTGGCTTCCTAGATACATAATATATAGAGAGGCTGCTCATCCACAGAGCCAAATCATCTGCCTATGTGGAAGAATGAGGGTTGGTCAAAACTATTATTTAACCAAAAATTGGGTTTTCAATTAAAAGGGTATTTTTGTGGGAAATTTTGAGTTTTTATCAAAAGCTTTTCAGCAAAAATGGATTTTGGGGGAGGCCAAAAAAGCAAAGCTTTGGGGTATCAGTTTTTCAATTAAAAATCAAAATTTTAAAATGAAAAATGGTGATGAAAATGATATTTTTTTCCACTGTAAAAAACCCACCATTTTCTGACCAGCTCTAGGAAGAACCTCTAGCTTATAACTTCAGGAAATTGAGCTCCTTCTGAAAACTCTACTGTTAGCATATTTTTAAAAAGCTTATTCATTAGTTCATTCAAAGTAGTAGACTACTAGGTAAGGTGTACTTATGCCTATTTTACAGATTGTGAAGCTGAGGCAGAGAGTAATTAAGTGTCTTATGCAAGGTCACAGGGTGAGTCAGTGGCAGAATTAGAAAGCCACACCAGGAGACCTCAACTGCCAGTCCCTGTTCCAACCAGTAGACAAGACTCTCTCAGGGTGCTTTATTACTCTGGGGAATTCAGAATGCTGACTAGTATACAAGTAGATTCTGATTTATAAATGGAACATTTAATTGACTCTGCAGTATCCATGAGCTATGAGTTAATGACTGGAATTTTAAGTCTATTAGAAAGGCTGAGAATGGCAGGTACAGTATTTTAAAATCAATGTTGACAAGAGCTATAGAAGAATAAAGGTATTTTATGTATTTATATCACCTTCCACTGAAGGATCTAAAAGCATGAAAGAATGAAACCTCTGTGAATTAGGTTTTATATCCATATAACAAATGGGTAAACTGAGACAAGTAAGTAAAGTGACCTTGCAGGAAGTCTGTGGCAGAGCCAGAAATATAACCCAGACATTCTGACTCCTAGCCCTGTGCTTTTACTGCTAGGCATGCTGCTTCTCTATCAGTACTATAGGTTGTAATTTTATGGGAGGCCCAAGATTTCCACCATAAAGTTAACACGAACCATCAAACTGGTCCTCACTGTTTCCTTAGATATTTCTCTTAATGTCACTGATTGTTGCCCACATGTATTTCCAAGGCCAGAATCTGACCCCTAATGCAGATATGAAAAGAAGAGATTGATTATTAAGGCAATGTGATTTTTAAACAGCTTGGCTGATTGTTAAGCACATATGTGATTATGTCAATTTAGCTTTTCTTTAATATAAAGGCTTCAAGCAAAATGTTACACAAGACAAAAAATATAATGCATTTGAGTGCAAATGACATCCTTTGGACAACTATAATAACAACCTGCATGTGATTATACCCTGGGCTCACTTTTATTTTGCAGTACTGTGCCCTGGACTGAGGTCTACAGTTGCTGACCACTGCTGTTGATTATCTCACTGTAGCACATAATGTTTTGTACCAGGCGAATGTATTCTAGCAAGCCCCTAAATTGTATTTGGACAAAGAATAATTGAACATTGGACAGAATAACAAATGCTATGGTCAAGTTTGCTTCATGGGTTTATCGTGTTGTATTAACATGATAGAAATATGAATACTTAAATCTTATCTCAGGTATAGTTTATAACTGCATTAATCATTTACTGTATTATATATATTTCATGTCACTAAGATTGTGAGGAAAAGATTCAATTTTCCCAGTGCAGTCAGTTGAATGTGCTTTAGATAAGTTAAAGGCATTGCATTAAACTATTCCAACATGGCTTTCTCTTACAGATCCTTCAAAAGGATGGGGAACATATATCAAGCAGTAATAACCAGTATATTTTATACTTTTTTCTTTTAAAAGGCGCACCAATACATTTTCCATGGTCAGTGAAATCAGATAAATGAAGTTACAAAGTTTTCTATTTATAGGTAAATGTTGCCAAGTTGACAGACACTTTTACCACTCTTACATGAATATATTTGTTTCCCCTTTGAGATTTTAAACACTCTTGTACCAATTAAGGTAGTAGTTGGAAAGACACCAAAATTACCTGGAGGAATCATAGGAATAGACTACACATACCTGAAATATTTAATGTGACATTTCACTTGATTGGCATTTTTTACAGGGGTTGTAAAATTCAAGCTCTACATGTAAGGAGGGGATTGCTTGCATGCATCTGTGAGACATTAGCAAACAGGAGAGCACACCCGTTTTAATCCATATAAAATAAATATGTACCAGTATATACATTATTCCCTGCAGATTGTCTTTTTAGGTCATTATATGAACATTGCACATTCATTGCCCAGGAATTAAACGCATGTCCTCGTTTGCAAGAGTGATACTGATTAATTTCCTCAAAATCAAAGGAAAAACAGCAAATGAAAAGGAAAGATACTCCAATGAGAAGAGAGAGACAGCAGCTACACCATTTTCTGCAGTTTGTGGGAGGGAAGAAGACCAGATTACTAACCTACATGCTCAAAGAAGTAACCAAATCAGGCTCCTGGTGGCACAGCTTATGTGTGAAAACTGCTTCATAAATCTAAAGTAGTTAGAGACACAGGCATGTAGATTGAGCAATTAAGTCTGTTTTCAGTGCCTATTCCTTTTACTACCAGTGTGATATATGGCCAGAAGGGCTCATATCCCGGGGTACAGTCTATTCACTTTGTGCCACCACTGATGGTGGAATTTGGCCATAAAAATTCACCCCAATGCTGGAGGAGCATCCAATGGCATGAAGCCGACCTGGTAGCTCCTATAACAGCCCTTCTTCTTGCTGCCATTGTTGGACAGGAAAACAGGCCTGGTCAGGGCTTCCCTGTTGATCCCCAGCTGCCATATCATCTCAGGGCTACAAG
Source organism: Emys orbicularis (assembly GCF_028017835.1). Taxonomy (NCBI): domain Eukaryota; kingdom Metazoa; phylum Chordata; order Testudines; family Emydidae; genus Emys; species Emys orbicularis. Next base: position 22,326,501 of record NC_088696.1, read on the forward strand.
CAGCTGGAGTAATTTGGAGCAGCTCTGTTATAAAGGGAGATTGGCTCAGCCGCTAGTGCAAGATCAGCAAAAGCTGCCTTTGCAACTCCTTCTAAACTACACTGTGCACGCCTCAACCATAGCCAAGTATCTGGGCCTCTTCAGTGGGTTCCAGAAAATGTGAGGCTTTCAATCTGATCCTGCTCTCATTGAAATAGCCAGGAGTTTTATCACTGATTTCAGTGGGACCAGAAGCAGGGATAATCCTTCATTTAGCAGGGACTGATTCTGCATGGCATAGAGGAACTCTCACTCAAGCCAGAGAGTTATTCTTCTTCCATACAATACACTTGTGGACTTTATAACCTTCTGACAGTGCCCTGCTTGTTGGCAAATGATGCGAATTCCTAGAGTAGCTGAAGCATGCATATGCATAAAGTCATAGCTACAGTAAGTAGTTTCTGTAGAGACTTTGAATGAAGATTGTGATTAGGGAATGAGGTAAACTGGTCCAGCAAACTCTAGTTATCTATGTATCTTTAGGTGTCCAGTTATATTACAAAATAGGCATTTCATACCTTCATTGCTACCATTATTTTTCATCATTCTCAGCACTCCTATTTTCTAAAGTTTTACTGCTAGGAAGCCAATTGCAATGCCAGAAATACTTATGCAAATGACCTTATTCCCAATTATAAAACTTCCTGAAATGACTTCTCTCTTGTGTGTCTACATTATTCTCTCTCTCACTCTTCTGTGTAAAGAGCATGTATTTTCAAAGTATCTCACTGTGGTCACTTATTTTCTAACAGCTTCCCTCTAATTGAGATCATTTGAGTTAATCTTAATAGCAGATTCACTGCCATAGAATGTTTATATGAATTGAATGTTTGTAAGTGGTGAGCAAAGTGTTTGCCAGTACTCAATTAGTAGCTCTTATGTCATTGTTGAATTTGTTTTAGGGTTTTTTGTAGAACTTCTTTGAATTACAGTTTCACAGGCTGCCTAAATCAATGACATATGTGTCTTCATAACTACCCTGTAAAGATGACTATCATGATTTTTTTGTGTGGGCCTTTAAGACTTGATGTTTACTTCAGTGAAGTGAAGCAAAGGTCATAACACAGTGTAACTTATTTCTTAAAGTTTCAAAAAAAATCAAAACAGCAGGCTGTAGAATAGAAAGGTGAGATTCAAAGACACAAATCACTTCACAGTCACAAAAATTGCCAAAAAATAGCAGCTTGCAGCTGTGCACAGCAGGGACAGAAAACATTAAACACATGTTAAATAACAAATAGGAGACTTAAATATAGCTAAAAGTGGACCTTATACTGAATAAATCATGTAAACTGCATCTTAATGGTCCTAAGGAATGTAATGGATCATGTGAAATCTTCTAAATTTATATTCCTTAAAAAAATCCATAGCTTAGGCCCCTGTTTTTAAAAAAGAGACTATTGAGTCCACAAGTAAATATTTTGTCTTTCATTTTCTTGCTACATGTACAGCTGGATTTGAGAAATTTCATTTTAGTTAAAGGCAAAACAAGACATGCATTCAAATCAGTTTGAATTTTGGGTGTGAAACTATTTAACATTCTCTTTACAGTCCTTTTCCTTTTCTGCCATTACAAATGCAAAGAATGTGGCTTATCCCATTTTTTGATATACTCCTTGTAAAGTGTTTGAATTGGTCTATCCAATATCCCGCATTCATTTGTAGTGTCTGTGAAAGGGCAGCCATTGCTCAATGGGCAACAAGATTCTCATCCCATCTTTTCTACTGTCTAGGAAAGAGGAGGGGTGGGGGGAAATCTCTTCTTTTTATGAGAAGCATGACAAATAAATCACCAGCTTGAGTATTCAGATCAATCCTGCTGGCAACTATCCTTCCCTTGAAATATTTGTAGCCTGTATTTTCTGTCTTCTGAATATTTTCAAGCCTTCTTGCTTGCCTTCCACACAGAGAGTTACAGTTCAGTTTTTCTGTGTGTATCTTTTTTGAGATTAATGTTCTTTAATGACATCATTGTGTGCTATGACGGGAAGGTCCCCAAGTTTGCCTTTCTTCCCATCTCAGTAGCACTTCTTTACAAATCAGCTGTCAGACTTTGATGTTTTTCCTTTAGGGCTATCTTTCTTAAATGCAATATAGCTTACCTATAGGTTTAGCAAGCCCGCATTCTCTCATTAGATACATTTTTTGTCATCAATAATAAGTTGCCAAGGAGCATAATGTGAGGGGTAACTGATACAGTGTGGAAGAGAGCCATTGTATGCTAATGCAATTGTCTCTCACAATAATGTAAATAAGAGGCTGAATATATTTCAAGGCTCCTTTGTTTTCAACACTGTTAGATGGTGTTCTATTTTCAGTCTGAATATTCATAATGTGCTCCTAGAGTTCAGCAGCAAAATAAGTGGCTTTGAGGGGGAAAAAATTAAAAAGTGGAGGGGGAAAAAACAGAAAGAAATGAGTAGTGTTCTAATGAGGAACAGTTGAGTAGTATGATGTAGCATACTTCTGAGGTTTCTAGCAGCCTGGAGCCGTTCTTTCTTGGCTTGTATACAGTGCATTCACATGGAGCTGTGTTTGGATGAGAACCTTCCAAAGTCAGTAAATGCACTAATGTACTGAAAAGTGATAAATATGAAATATATGTATATTCACACACACACATATCACATAGTTGTTTCCATTTCCTCTATTTCTAGTAGATGGATGAAATTCCAGAAGGCGGTTATACAACTACAAAATAAAATGATTCGTAGTTTACTTGGTGATCACCTGGCATTATGTAGTACAAAAGTATTGTTTAAAGACAAGCGCTCCAGTTATACATCTTGTCTCAGTTTGTGCATTAACAATAATAATAAACAAAGTGGAATAAAAATTGTGTGAGTGTCGTCACTTCCTCAGTGACATGCATGATCCTGTTAACCTGCAAATGTAGCAAAGAAGGGATCAGTTTAAGACCTAGGCAGCAAGCAATTTTGCTAGAAATATGATATTATGACTTCAGACAAGAGGTAGGAACCATGCAGCTGTTTACCAAAGGAGGACTCTTTTGAGTGACATTATGCACTAACAACAGTAATGGCAGCAGACACTATCATTGTGATTTTTATGGCACAGCTTTTGTTAATTTCTTTTGACATATTCCCTGGAAATCTTAGGCTACCAAAACAATAAAATAAAATAATAAAATAAAATAATAAGGCTGAATAGGTTAATGAAATCACAAAAGAAAAGTGGCCGTAATGGAAATGCAATTGCTGACTGAAATATTTATTACTTACATTTATTTAGATCCTTTATGGAAGATGTGTCTGTTTTCCTATTCTTTGATTTTGCTCTGAAGTTTCTAGGAGTTTTTGTGCTTTTTCATCTAATATTCCTCCTCTTACTCTCCCAATGTGATTCATTTCTTTAAGATCTTGTTTTATTTTTAAGTCATCAATTACTCAAACTTTGTTGGCCTATCTATTCTCTGCCATCTGGACCCCATACCTTATTTTAAAGCATGTTCAAATAATGACAACCTTCTTTTCTCAATTAATTTATGGGCTGTGGGGACCATTTTTCATTTGTTATCATGCACTTCCATTTGATCTCTCATATCTTTCTTCTGCATCTGCAACCATAGTGTATAAATCTTCCTCTCTAGCATTGTCATGGTGTCCAAGATATATAGGTATAACTCCCTATTAGTTCCACAAAACTGACCTTAATTTCTAAAAATGGTATCAGATGTGAATAAAGTTTGGTAAGATGATTTGTTTTGATTTACTTTGTACCACTTATCTTTGCGTTTTCTTCCTACTTTTCTTTTATCTAATTTAGACAGTATAGTCTTGCAAGGCCAGTTGCATGTTTATCCATTACCTTCCTGCCAATGCTGTTCCGCGGAGAGATAGGACTGCAAGATTTTGGCTGTTAGGAATAATAAAATGGCATTTTCAGTAACCTGTAGGCTAATAAACTTGCAATTTCTTTTTGCATTTAAAAATGGTAATTTTTTCTCAAAATCCACAGATTTTTGCCGCTATTATTGAGGTGACACAAGTCCTATAAAATAAACAGAAGCAGACAAATCCAAAAAACTTTCCTTTTATTTTGCTGTGTTGACAAATGATAAGACTTAAAAATCTAATTCTCCCACCGAGCATTTACAAGAAGCTGGTTTGGATTGCTGAAGGGCTGTGGCTCACACAACAAAATCTGAGCCGTGTGTGTTTTATTTTACATAAACAGACTTCAGTCCAAACTAAGGAATGCTAATTAAGCAAAAACCATGACCAGATGTTTATTAACACCTCTCAGGTTCATGGGATTTCAATAGTGTGCAGTTTTCATGGACTAATTTGAGAAGAGAAACACCTTTATTGGAATAATGGCCAATTATAATTGCCTACTTTGCCTATTTTTCTTTTATCTCATGTGTAGGGGAAAAAATAAGTTCAACCTATCATCCTAGTGCTGTTGATATTAATTCTGCACATCATTTGGTACATATTATTAATAATAAATACATTGTAATGTACAGATGAAAAATTCCTAGTCCATTTACTTTACGACAACTTTTTTTATTAGTTTATCATGTGCCAAAATTGTTAACCTATTTATACGTAGTCTGCCATCAGCTTTGCCTCTGCCAAGGGAACGATGCATCACTTTGATGCCAAAAAAGCACCAAAACAGGAAGAGTTGCTGTTGGGTCCCAGCATGGTGACTTCATCACAGGCCACAGCTTCAAACTGTGGAGTAATAAAACTGAATAGCACAATATAAAACTCCATGTTTCATAAGACAAATATTGCTTTACGCATTCATGTCTCTTGTACTATGTTAACTGTAGGAAGAAATGGAATACAGTTTTAGTGACCCCCTGGGACCTATAAAGGCTATTTCTGAGTCTGAATCTTGCTGTTTAATTTAATCATTTATTATATTAATATTCAAATGGGCTGCATCTTATTAGCTACTGCAAAGATGTTAGTATGTCTGAAATAAATACCTAATTATGCTTTTGAAGAGAGAGGTTCTAAAGACTTTCCTACGTTTGTGCTAATAGAACAGTTCATTTGCAGATTTTTTTCTGCAGAAATAAGCAGTCTGAGCATCTTTTCCCCCCTTTACTTTGAATAAAATAAAGACAAGGCTCAAATATACCATTGGGATGCCTAAAGAGCAGGTATGCATTTTCCTTTTTGTATTTTTAGGTTTCATTCTCCAAGCTGATGAGTTATACAGAAGCAAACTGACCAGTCCCCTCAGCTCCTAGCTCAATAAAACATTAATAAAAATAACTGCTTTAACCAAATGACCATGAAATTAAGTATGTTCTTCTTCAAATTAAACAAATGGATATGCTTTTGAAAATACACTTTGAGCCTGACATGGTCGTGTTTAAAACACATTGTCATTTTATTGTTTTAAAAACCCATTATTATTTTTTTCCTTGCATGCAAAACAAAAAGATGAGGACATTGGCTTTCACAAACAATGGGCAGTAGCATCTTGCAAAAATGATAGTTGACAAAATTCGTAGCAGGGCACAGGCATGTAGGGAGAAGAAAAAAGAGTGAGTGGATTTCTAGTGTCAACTTTTCTCCAGGATCCATAAGAAGTCCATTTTACTAAGTCTTCATGAGGATAAACTGAACTGCTGGCATAACATACACAGACAATACTAACAAATTCTAAATTAAATATATACACTGCATTTAGAGTAGTACAGAAATTTGCAGTAAATGCAAAAGTTACAGTCTGCAAAACTAGGAATTAGAAGTTACCATCTTTCAAAAATCATCACTACCAAACTTTCAAAAATCCTTTAAAAAAATCACTAAGTATGAGGCGCTAACTAAGACAATTACTTGCATCATAATTTATTTTCTGAATGGATGCTGGTGCTAATAAAAGGTTAAAGGACTGGGAGTGCTGGAGGATGAACTCATTTTATCCACAAACAGCCAAGTACAGCTGACAGCAGCATGGGTTCCTCCAAACTGACCTGCAAATGGCCTTATCCTTGACTAGGAACTAGCTTAGTTTTCATGTGACTGCTTCTATGCATGTTTTATAAGCTGGAACTGCCAGGTTTGTTTAATTATCACAGGAGTTATTGACATGCAAATTATCAACCTTTAAGAACTTGGGGGAGGGGGGAGCAAGGGGAGGGGGGAGCTGGGTCAATTTCCATTATTATTAAGGGAAGGTTTGTGTGACACATGCAACTCCTGTTATTGCTAATGAGTGTTGTGTTTATGTCTCAAAGGTAACATGGACTCCTAAACTGGGGGTCCATTCCATAGCCCATTCATTAAATCTACCATAGCTTTCCTGATGTTGTCACTTCCCTATCCCTATCAGCCCTACAGTGTTACAACAGACTTGTTACTAGACAGTAGCCACCCTTAAAATAGATACGATAAAATAGCTAAATAGATATGGTTACATCACCACCTGCATTATTTGCTATACTGGGGTGAACATTATTTAGTCATCTAAGGCAAATGACAAGTTTGTAAGGATGACCACTGTATATTATGCAATGCAATGCATAACGTTTTCCATGATACTTTTATTCTGTTACTGACCAATTGATGTTACTAACAATGGTTATCTGATGTAGACCGTGTATACAACGATAGTTTGATAGATTTTACCTGACACAAATAACTCTTCACCAAGGAACTAACTAGTCGATATATATTTTCTTGTCACTAGACACTTGAAATATACATCATCTTAAATTCCAGTTTGCCTTCTTTTTTTCCTCCAGAATATTTAAAGATTAGATTTTCATCCTAGAGCTAGTGAGTAGAGGCATAGCTTGTTAGGGTATCAATAGTTAACCGGTAATATACACTTATATTACCCTCTGTTGAACAGACAATGTAGGGGTTTAACTATCACCCCACTAAAACCACGTATTCCCGCCGTTTTAGACTAGCCCTAAGAATGCTGTGTATATGTTTTCCTCATTATTTGGATGTGCTGTTTGAATGTTGTGATCAGTGATTCAGAGCACATGATTCATCAGGAAGACATTTGCTAGGCAGACATGTGAGGAGCTGTCTGCCTCTTCAATCTCACTGACAGGGCAAAAATGCTGATTTATAGTAAATCATTAAAATCTGCTTATTATTGCACTGCTTGTTCCCCTTCTCCACTTCAAGCCAGCATCTTGATCTGCATCATGTCTCTTACAATGTTATACTACAGCAAGCAGTTATTTAAACCAGAGAGAAACGATCCTTAGTCTTTATTAGTGCATAGGAAAGGATATTTTGTTTAAAGAAGACTAATTAAGAATGCAGACTATTTTCTTGCTCAGTTTAGGGAAACAAAGATTTAAAACATCTAAGCACAAAGAATTATGACACTAAAACAATGCTGTAAAATGATTATTGAATACCTCTATTTAAAAAAAAATCACAAAGTAACAGCTCACACATCACCAAAAATATTGGAAAAGGAGTGCAGGTGGTATGGAGGTATGCTGTGAGAATGGAGTCAGGCAACACAGAGCTAAATACAATCTGAATACTGATGAAAAGAATAGACTGGTATTATGTACCACTCTGTTACAGTTGACAATGGGAGCATTCTTTTAACATCATTACAACAACAAAAAAGTTTTATTTGTTTACTCTGAAAGAGATGAATTTGGTGAAATAATATAATATGTAAATACACTGTATGCTAGAAAAACAAAGAAACAATACAAAAAGGTCCATATTGTGTATGTGTTACTTACAGTAAAAATTTTAATTTGATGCCTGGGGACAGAAATCCTTGCCACTGAATTACAAAGAAGTGAATAAACTGACTCAAAATTAATCCATACAGATCTGTCCCCTTAATAATACTAATTCCAGAGAACAAAGCAGTGCATAATGCATTTTAAATTAACTTGGAAAATGCATAATTTATATTTGTTTTATTTCTTAATATTTGAACACAGGTACATTTTAGAATTCTAAGGGCAAGAAAGAGAAGGGCAGATTTTTATCCATATATATTCATTTTTTTTTAAAGGCAATATTTTAAGCTCTCCAAGAAAAGGACTTCAGCTGTGAAATATTACAGAGAAAAGATAAACACAGTTAGGGGAGAGCAAATGATTTTAACATGCTGTGAAATGAATATGTTTGGTTAAAATATAAAAAGGGTCCTAATTCCTAATAAAACATTCTAAAATAGATAATTACATATTAGTTTGGATCTAAAATAATGTCCTTAGTCATGGGAAGCAATTGAGAGATACCCTGCAGGGTGCCCATGATGGGCATGGCTGGCAGAGAGAATGTTGTATGGAAGAGGAATAACCCCCTTTCTGAGAAATACACATTATATTTAGGAAATTGCAGAATTCTACTCCCTCCCCTTATTCGTGCCCTTCACTTGCACATGTGACATCATCACCTCTGTTTTACATATCAGACTTTTATAGCTACAGAGATATATGCAAGTCAAAACACAGGCATCCTGTATGTAATCTAAAAAAGATGTGTATGCGGTACAGGTATATATTTATCCCCAGTTACTGTGGTATCACAGTATGCTACCTCCAACCTATAGCGTTCAAAGAGTAAACATTCAGTAACCACAGCACCATGTAAATGTGGTGGAAAGGAAATAATTTTACCTACTGATATTGTTCCTCTTCCACACTAAACATGGATGGTCAACATATTCTTAATCATCTCGCTATCATTTGCTTGCCTTTAAATGCTTATTCTATAGTTAAAAAAGAACAGGAAACAAAAACAACCAAAAGGAGGCCAGTTTTATTATTAGCAAGGAGGCGGCCACTGAGGTGCAATTAGTAATGAGCATTTGGAAATAAAGTGCGCTAGTCTGAAAAATTAATCCTCAATATTTTCTTCTCTCCCTTTTTCCCAATGCAACTTTAGATCTGATTAATAGGAAAGGGCAGTTGGCGAAAATCTGGTAAGTGGGTGTCTTCTACTTATTTACATTCTTCCAAACACTTGCCTATGACTTAGTTGATACTGTGAAGCTTTACAGCTATCAGTGTATACTAGAGAGGTGGAGTGTGTACGTGAGAAAGGCAGAGATGACATTTCTCTGCTTGGATGCCATTTTGAGTAGTTGTTAATGGAAGAAAGATAACATTTAAGCCTTTTCTACACCAGGGAAATTTTGCTAGGATTTTCCATTAGTGGGTCAGCTTTACAAGCGTGAGCAATGTTAGAAGCCCAAGCAGGGATAGGCCATCAGTTGCTTCCAGTTTTTTTAAGTGCCATGTTGATTAGACCTGCTCAGAGCACTGTTGGATCACCAAGTGTTTAAAATGTTCGTGGCACATATGCACTAAATACAAATGGGATGGAATGGATGTTAGAAACGAGTTGCAAAAACTGCCCTAGTGTAGATCTTAGGGGCTAATCCAGCTCATAGTACAAATCACACAAATACTAGATCATTATCAAGTGACCATTCACATGGCAAAGAACATGTTTGCCAGAGATCTGCTAAACTTTCACAAGGAAGCACAAACCCAGAGTGAAATTTGCCTGAGTCCAGGCTTAGTTTCAAACCTGAGTCATAAACACGTCTGGCAAGCTTAGGCAGAACATCAAATTAACCTGCACTGAGTCTTCCCCCAAAGATGCAAGGTGGTGATTTATAGTGCATCAGAAACCATGTGGTTTTGATCTTAAATCAAGAACGCAGATTTTATTTCAAGTGAACCACAAAAAGTGGGAAAATCAAGGAATAAAAATCTATCCAAAATGAATCCTTCACCTCCCAATACTGGTTGAACACTAGGTTCCTTCATGAACCACACTAGCTGAATTTTGCACAGATCAACTATTTATCTTTTTTCCTTCCTTTGCATTTAAAAAAATCAACTTGTATAGACCCACTAAAAGCCCCAGTCATATGCAAAATGTTGGCTGTGCAGAAGAAAATCTATTTCTAGTTAAATTCTTCCTCGGCACTGTGGACGTGAGTTATTTTCAATAATAATTCAAGTTTACAGGATAGCCTTATCATGGGCTAATGCAAATTAATGCTTTGAGTCATAAGTGTTTCCCTTGGAAACAGTAATTTCAAGTTAACGTCTCTTGATGTGAAATGGAGTGCAGTGTCACAAGCTCTCTCTCACCAACCTACAAATTAACTCGTGTCCCCACTGTACACGAATATGGATGGCATCCCACTTTACTTCTTCATCTTAAGCTATAGGGCCAAATTCTGCTCTCAGTGAATTTGACTGGTTAAACTGAAAGCTAAAATTGGACTATAAGGCCTTATGCAGCCATTAGTAGTAACAGGATGGAGAAACTGGTAACGCCTGCAGAAAATTACTACAAAAATGATTTCTGTAAGATATAATATTTATCCCATGCCCAGACTCATTTGAGCAAGTGTGTGGTATGTGTGTGTTTGGGGGAGAGGGACTTTACTCTTCTAGGCAATGAACATAATGAAGTACACACAAGGCCTTAAAATGATGAACTAAAAACGCTGCTTTTGGGGGCTTCAGAAGCACCCAGGGATAACTGGTTACCTGCCCTAGTTGTTGCCCACCAAAGTACAAAGAAGGTATTTGCCATGATAACAACAGCACATTCATCTAGAGTTAGAGTCATAAAGCATAAGGGCAGAAGGGGCCAGCAGATCATCTCACCTCCTGTATATCACAGCCCACCAGCACCTGCATCCAACAGAGTTGTTGGATCAAGTTCGATTTTCCCATCAACATTTATTACCATTATAAGAGACAGAAAAAAATTAAGAGAAAAAAAAAGATAACAAAAGCAAGTAGAAAGAAAATAATAATGAGACAAACATTTGTTGTTTCTTAATTGTATTGAGGACTCTTGTGTGACACACTGGGAATGAATCAGTGGTGGGAAAAACAACAGGGAACACAGGGGTTGTGACGCCATCTTCCACTGCTAGGGAGCCAAATGGCAGAGTGTCAGTGGTGCTATGAGCCACAAGGGAGTAAGGCAGTTCAGCAGAGAAGCCTCAGGACAGCTTTACCAGCAACGCTTCTCTGCGTGGATCCTGAAGTAGGCAGCTGGGTTCCAACTACAACAGAAGAGATGGGCAATGGGAGGAAATCCCTGATCTTCTGGAAGTTCATGTGTTGAGGGTGGGGGAATGCACTGGCCAGTGTGAGGGGAGCTATTTGAATTGAGCTTAGATTTCTATGCTATCCTTGGTAGTGCAGGAAGGGGCCAGTGTGCCCTGCAGAGATCTCTGACCTGAGTGAGCACAGAATGAAGTCAGAGTACAGAAATTGGTGGCAAAGGACAAGATGGGGTGATCAGGGAAAGAAAAGACCAAGGCAGCGATGGGAGTGGGGATAAAAGGGAGTATGACACTGGAGGACGGGGGAGAGGGAGTAGAGAGAGATTAGAAAATAGAGGAAAGAGGGATGGAGGATAGAGCACCAAGGGGCGGGGTAAGCAGCAAATGGAAGTGGGGTCAAAATAGGATAAGGAGGGGGAGTGCAATAGTGGAGAGATACAGGGAAAGTGGACAGAATGTAATAAAAGGGCAAGGAAAACAAGAGGCAAAAAGAAGAAACATGAGAAGGGGAGATGAAACGAAGAAAGAAATGGAAAAATAAAGAAAAGTTAAAAGAAGATAACCAGGCTGACGGGAATGATGGGTAGGTTGATGGTGTCAGAAGAGCTAAATTATGTAGGAAGGAAAAGAAGCAGGGAATGGAAAAATGTGCTGCTTCCTTTGCGGGTTGGTGGAAAGGGAGACTGTACAACTGACCCTTTTGGACTGTGCCTTGTTGATTAGAGAAGGGGAAGAGGGTGACTGATCACGGAGGATGTTGGGGGGCAGATATGAATAAAAATTTTCTGTCAGCACTTTCCTTGCACAATGCCAATATGTGGTCTCCAATATTTGTTTTTTGAGACCACTCCAGTGATATAGGACACCAAGCAAGGATTAAAGAAAAAATACTTGGATTAGGATTTACGTATACGCTTTGACTTTATAGATGTCTTGTAATACCCCAAACTTTATAAAAGCAAGTAAAAAATAATAAATAGCCTTCTATGAAGCTGGGAACACAGTGGCAAATCAGATAAGAGGAGGTTAATGAAATCAGAGTTCATAAAATTGAAGTGTAGCTGTATTAAAGAGAATGAGTTTAGATGGGAGAATATGAGAAAGCTTTCTAATTGCAAGTACAATTAAACAACAATTGCAAGATAGGTCAGTCGAGTATTCAACGGCAGATCACATCACGCATTCAGAGGAAGAGCACACGGGATAACGGGTATGCTTACACTGCAGTGTAAGCCCAGCTCAGACTCTGGCTTAAGCCCAAACACCCCTCCATCTACACACTATTCTGTCTAACTTGGGCCCATGCCCCAAATCCCTGCAGGCGTGGAGGGTTCACAATCCATCATTTTGCAGTGTGGATGCAGCTCAGGCCCAGACCACCCAGACTTAATATATGGAGATATACCTATCTCATAGTGCTGGAAGGGACCCTGAAAGATCATCGAGTCCAGCCCCCTGCCTTCATTAGCAGGACCAAGTACTGATTTTGCCCCAGATCCCTAAGTGGCCCCCTCAAGGATTGAACTCACAACCCTGGGTTGAGCAGACCAACGCTCAAACCACTGAGCTCTTGGGTTCTGAGAGTCTGCCAACACTATCCCACAATTCCATGGGAGAGTGCCCTCTGGCTTTTCCATTCCAAAACTGTCCAATTGGCTCCCAGGAAATGGAAGCAATCTCCCTGGTTGAAGTACAGCTGCTTAGCATTTAACCCTTCTATTTTGTTCTGACCACCGTGCTGCAAGCAGAGTGAACCTTCTTCTGCATTTGTAATGGCCACTGACAAGACAAAGTCCTTTACCAAGCTTGCTGCTGGCTGTGTTCCTGAAACATGTAGGGTGGACAGTCAAATTTTTTGACACTGCACCATGAACCAGGGCGATAGCAGCCACAGCTGGGGAGGGTGCTAGAAAGACTGGGATAGGGTGGTTTGCCTCAGGTATGCATACTGCAGTGTGGATGCTGGCACCCCATGTTTGGGACCTGAGTCCATAAATCCTAAGCACAGGGTCAATTTGCAGTGTGGACGCTCAAACCTTGGGTCCATGGACTCAACTACCACTAACCCTGTGCTCACATTGCAGTGTAGATTTACCCATAGTGTATAAGGTAAAAGGAATTGGCTTTACTATCCTACGAGGGGCCTTTCAGACAAACTATAGAAGGCATTACCCCTTCAACATTCAATACATCTTTCTAGCATCAAAAAGATGTTTCTTTATTGTCAATAGATGACTTATTTTGTACAACTCTAAATCAACTTTATGAATATGAACAAAATGTACAATTTTGGTTTTTGCATTTGGCACAGAAAATTCATCTTGAACAGACCAGATAGGATTTACGGGAAGATTTCATTTGATATTTTGACCTAGATACTTCAGAACAATTGAAAATACACACACATACACAAATATAAACACTTAAATGAATTATATTTGCAACTGAATTTATGATGTCCAGGGATATCACTGTAATGTACAAATATCACTTCTCCCTTTTGGATATTTGTCTTGTGGCTTAATTCTTAAAATTGTTCAGAATAAGATGCAGCACATAAAGTGTCTGGTTATCATTTCTCTTAAGTACTATAACACGTTTAAATCATAATGTACATTACATTGCAACACCTTGCTTTTCTTCCAACTATTGGCAATTCTATTCCCTAAGGACCATCATTCTTTAGAGAAAATAAAAGATTTCATCTGTAACAATCCCAAAGAGAATTCTTGCACTTGAGGGTGTTTTTTAAAAAGACAATTTACACAGAAGAGTAAGGCTGTTGATGTGATAATTGAGAACCACTTGGTGACAATGTCTTTCTTTTCACAATTACTACCGTTATCTTTGTTCTATGGAAGAGGAAAATAGAAGGGCTGGCAACATTTCCTGTGGCCAAATGATGAAGGAAAATAGGCTGCTGCTTCCAGAAGCTTGTTGATTAAGCACAGCAAAGAGGGAGCTAGCCTTGGGCCACAGAAATAAAGAGTAATTAGCTCGAATGACAATGGTGGTCATAGCGTCATGCAAGTTAGAGCTCTCCTCAGGCTGCCTTAACTCTACCTGGGGATCTGCCATGTTCCTGTCCCCACCCTCTTCATTTTTTTAAAGCCAGTGACTAATCAGGAAGTAGGACATATTGGTTTTCTGAGTCGAGATTTCCATAAGCTCAAACTGCAGGTATTTATTTCTAAAAGCAATCATGTATTTAAGTTTTTAGAAACAACCTGATTCAACAAACAGGTTGCTAACTTGTTAGACTTTGGCCAACAGGGTAAATTATTCTACTCACAGCATCCCACCCTTGTATCTCTGTGACACACAGGCACAGTCCTGATGATGATGTTTCAAAACTGTGATGTAAGCTACGGATACATCACAGCATTGTAGCCTTGTATTGAAACATCATCCAACATAATGAGACAATATGATGAAGTGTCATTGGCTGCTGAAAGTGCTTTTAGGACCTGGAATATTCCACATGATACCAGATGTCTTACAAAAATGGGTGTGTGATCCAGGAAATAGCAGGGCCAGGGGTAGCCCTTGCCAAACGTACTTCTGAAATATTTAAAAAATGCATTCACACAGGGGGAAATTGACCCCTCCTGAATGACTACTGAGTAACTGGGCTCTGTCTGGATAGGATGAGGAGGCAAAATGCAACCTTCCCACATGAAGCATTTGAGCAAGTCTGGCTGGAATAGCAGCTGCTGCTCCACTACACCAGTTGTACAGAACACTGGGGTCACTGAATCAATGCAGATGTGGACTCACTAGCCTTCCTCTGGCCCACTCTATCGTGCTTTTTCATACTGGGATACGCAGGGCTGCTGCAGAGACCATTTCTGCAGCATGAAGAAGGTATAAAAGCACCCTTCTATGACTGCTGCATCTACTTTCCCTCTGTAGAGCCCCAGTGTGGGTCTTTTGACTAATTTCACCTATAAGTTACAGGGCAGCCCCTTTCTGAAAACATTCCACACCGTTCAAAAGTTTTCCCTTTTATAGCACTGAGCTTTCTCAATCCTTTACAGAAAATAGCTCTGTTTAGTTTTTCATAGAGCAAGTCCAGCAGTATTTGTACAGCAAACAAGTCAAGCCATGAACATCAGTGGGTTTTCCTCTCCAGAAGAAAGGTCTATAAGTCTGTAAGTCTGGAGACCTGTATACTTTTCCCAACTCTGCTGTTTACTCTCCGTGTGACCTTGGGCAATTTACTCAACCTCTGCATGCCTTAATTTTTGAAATTACAGGTCAGCTGTAATGTTGGACGAGTGATATTTCTGAAATCTCTGGATGAAAATACTGAAGTTCTAATGATTTTGTATTAAACATATTCCTATAATCAGACCTGATTTCACTGAACATTATTTTACATGTATATGTCACTGTATTGCTAACAATCCTATGATACCATATCGTGCATCAGATTCAAGAGGGATTAATAGCTGAAAGCAATTTTTTTTCTCACAATTCTGCCAAACAGCACCAGGGAAAACTGCACAAGTACACATAGAGCTACTGTGGAACCACATCTGAGAAGAATGAGTTTAATTCAAATAGTTTTCAAAAACAGCAGTTCCAATTGTTGTAAATGGGAGAATCCCTGGAGAAGCAGATGTTAGTTCTATTGATAACAGTAAAACATCTGAACAAAAATCTTGTAAATATGAGCAAACTTCACTGATGGAGTGAAAGAACTAAAAAGCCACTGCGGCTGTCATTCAGCTTTTTAAAATAGTATCATGTGTGTCATTAAAAAAGAAATATTCTCTTAAATGCCTGTTATTTAGTTTTGAAATGAAAAATATTGAATAGTTAAACTTTATTAAGTGTAAAATTGGTTTTTAGACCACGTGTGAAATGTTACATACAGGAAAGCAAACTTGGGGAAGTGCTGAAATCAGCTTACTCCAGAGATGTTAAAAATACCAAAACTAAAAGGATGTTTTTAAATTGATTTAAGTGCAGTGAGAGCTTATGCAATGATGATCTCAGAAAGAGGAGGACTGGGGGATGTGATCTGATTAAATAACTGCAACGTCATGCTGATTACAAGATATTCTGTATGTAAAATATAAAGGGGACTTAAAGTGGGAGTGCTTTCCAGCCAATATAAGGCATCTTTACATTGCCAGAAGTGCAAAAGGGCATTACTGTAAAGGCCGCTACAGTATATTGTGGCTCACTGTATCATAGAACCAGCTTTTCACCTGATCAAGTGCAGCATAGAGCACTGCAGAAAGGTCTGCCAGTTTTCATCTTTGTGTTGCAAAGGAGCAGTATGACTATTAAATAATTATTGTCAACAAATGAAACTATTTAGGTAACTCTTCAATCGTTGTCCAAGTACACTATTTCACAGAGCTCTGTCAATTTCTGCAGTGTGCTAGGCTAGCTTTTCAGATGGAGTGCCAATATGCACATGTACAGTAAGCCATAACAATGTACTGTACTTGATCCACCAAGGTAGGTGTAGGACTGTAGAGCAACTATGCCAATAAGGTGAGTAAATTTCAAATTGGAACTAGATAAGCTTGCTACACTTTTAAGCACATACTGAATTTAGTCGGCCAGATTCTCTCTGCTCAGTGCAAGAGAAGGGGAGGGGCACCAGGAGCTGTTTATACTTCCCTTAATTCTCAGAGTCGTCTTTCATCTGTACTAGCCTTGGAAATATATAGAGCAGCTTCAGGGCTGCTCTAAATTCAGCCACTAGTGTTGGGTCTTTAAAAGGACTCTATGTCTCTGGACAATAGGCATAGTGGAGTTACACCAGTTGAGAATCTGGCCCATTAGTTTTAAAGCAAGACTCTAAATATTTCAGTTCCCATGCAGATTTCCATGCTATTGATCCATAGAGCTTATGGACATAAGGGACAATCAGATGATCTACTCTGGCCTATATATTTTTTAGAGTTAGAGAGTAATTTAAAATATTGGTGCATAGCACTACTTCTTAATCCTTCAAAGGAGCACAGTGCTAAATTTTATCCTAATGAAAGTTACAAAAAAGTAACATTCTATTTATTGTATCCCCTTTTATAATATATTTCTTCATTACAAATTTTGTTGAAATAAATTAGGGCTCCATTCAGAATAAATTTGGCTCCATAGGTGTAATAAAAAATTAACTGGCTCCAGCCAACCCATTACCTTCCTCAGATGCTTTGCTTCAGCTATCTATTGTCATATGACAGCATATGACATATGCCCACTGGAACCCTCTAAACAGACTAGATTAGGCCCCGATTCTGTAAAGCTTTATGCACATGCTTAACTTTATGCCTTGTAAATAGTCTCACTAAGTCAAAGGAAGTACTCACATTTCATAAAGTTAAGCATGCACATATATCTTTGCAGCACTGAGACATTACATTTAAGACAAAGCAGAGCACAAAGGGTAATCTTAGCTACCAACAAGGATGGCTACAATAGGGCGTGACTGTCATTAAAATAATTGTGATTCTCTGGCACATTAGCAAAATGTGGCTAAATCTCAATAAATATTTTTGAAGAAAAAAATCTTAGGTTTCAGGCCACATGTTTAACATGTAATTGTAACAGATTTTACAATAACAAACTACATTGGTAAACTACATTGTGACTTGCAAGTGTGACATTAGAAGAAGGACAAAGTATTATAAATGTGTGAGGATGTAAAGATATTCACCATCTTTAATTACCCTTGAATAGAAGTAAAAGTTGCCATATCTTATTGGTAATCAACCCCATTTCAAATATCAAATCACATTGGGTTATTCAACAACTCATCATGGGATGGCTGTAAGTCATCTCATTTCTCCAGAGACTTTAAATTGCAATTAAGGCTATTGAAAAAAACCTGGCAGATTTGTCTTCTGAAGAAGACCTTATTGAGAGTTGTACAAAAGCTATAGAATTCATACTCATGCTGATAGAATGTGCTCTGTTTGCAATTCATTCAACCTTTTCTCTGATTTTGATGCATCTTCACAGAAATTTCCCATAAAACAATTGTTCTAAGGTACTAAAACCAGGTATTTTTTCCCTTTGTCTATTGGCAAACTGTGTATTCTCTCTCTCCATTTCCCAGTCTCAGTCAAACTGCAGGGTACTAATAAAACAAGTCATGACTAACAAATTAAATTTCCTCTGTATTAATCTTAAACTCTGTGAGATTTATCAGGGTCTCTGATTCTTGGTTATAATGTGAGCAAGTATTCCTATCTAATGATCACATATATCACCAGGCGATAAAGTTTTGATAACAGATCTGTTGTTGTACCGCAGCAATAACAACAACATTCTGAGGTGAGCTTGACTCATTCTGGTCATGCCTCAAGGTTTCATTGTCCTGGGTCAAAATATAAAATATTATTTACATGTTCTGGAATTTCTACTTACCCCAAAATGCACAATTAGTCAATCTGTGGGACTTTAATATCCTCCATTCTATCAGGGTTCAAAAAGTGCCAAAAGTCACAGTTCTAACAAGTTCAAAGATGCTGTACAAATGCAACTCCAGTCCTTAACCATAGTTGAAGCTGCATCTTTTTGAAGATTAATTCATAAAATGCAACATGAATTATTAGAGTATATAATAGCTTACGTTAAATTTCTTGGCTCATATGAAGACTGACTCAAAATTAACCTGAAATCCACACAGTACTGAGGATAGTGGATCCAGTCCAGTGACCATTACTCGTTTAAGTAGTCCTTTCGTATAAGACAAGACACTTAACGGACATCAATGGGCAGACTTGAAAGTGTGAGTTAGGGTGGGAGGACTCTATCTATTGTATAACTGTATAGTTACCACAGCTATCACTATTCTGTGTAAAGATGCACCAGACTCACTCTCAACTTATACTTCCCTTTATTTTACTATTGGCTTTCATTTTTTTCATGTATTATTTATGAGTTTCGGTTGACTATTGTGTTACTTATATTTTTTGTGTGCAGGTTAAAACCTATCACGGATAAAATGTACAACCCTAATTCATGTTGAGCACTTTCATTGGCTTGACTTTGCCACCCTTACATATGTTAAGTGCACCTTACTCCTCAAGGGATAGCCTGCTGTGCATCACTTATGCACTGACTTCACTTAGGCTAGGTCTACACTACAGCGGGGGTCCGACCTAAGATACGCAACTTCAGCTACGTGAATACCGTAGCTGAAGTTGCGTATTTTAGGTCGGCTTACCTAGCGGTGAGGACGCGGGAAAGTCGACCGCTGCCGCGCTGCCGCCGACTCCGCTGCCGCCTCCTGCCGAGGTGGATTTCCGGAGTCGACGGCAGAGCGATCAGGGATCGATTTTACCGCGTCTTCACTAGACGCGGTAAGCCGATCCCCGATAAACCGATTGCTACCCGCCGGATCGGCGGGTAGTGAAGACAAAGCCTTAGAGCTATTCCTGGAGGTGAATGTTCAGTATAAGGATTGCACAGCTTAGCCCTACATTTGTACTTTCGTCTTCATGGTCACAATTCTGATCTACACTAGGGCCCTGTTGTGCCACTTTGATACTGTAAAGAGGCCTTAAAGTGCGTGTAAGCACAACTTGTGCCCACTTTAAGGTCCAGCTATTCAAGGTCAGAGCAGTAAAAAGGGGCTTTAGTATCAGTGAGAATAAGGCCCACTGTGTGAGTGCTATATACATCTTATTATGGCATCTCAAATTAGTGAAAATGTTTCTAAAAGTGTAACTAAGAGATTAATGTGATTTAAAATATGTTTGGGATAAAAGCTGCATGTAAGGAGAAGCAGTGTCAAAAGGTAAAAGAAAAGCATCACAAAACCCATCTTATTTGGGAGGACCACTGAACCAAATTTATGAAACTAGGATTTTAATGAATTAAATGACATTCTTATTTATTATGTACTAATTTCAAATTTTACTGAAAAGTCCTATTGAGAACTATCAAATTTCTATACTTATAGAAAAACAGCACTTCATACATTCTGAACTATGCTATTATCTACACATGTGCTGCCTTTCTCTAAAAATATATAAATTTGGTATTTGCCAGTAGAATTATTACAATTTAAAAATGGATAAATAATGAATAGTAATGCCATTTCTTCATTAAAATTCCACAAAAGAAAAATATATACTCGTTATCCCTCTCATGAATTCAGCCCATTGAAGGGTCATAAATAATTGTGCTTCACAATTGTGTCTAATTAGCAATGAACTTAATCCAATGCACCCAGAAGCCTGGAGCAAAGGAATCTTTAGTTTGCTTTATGTCACACTCTCAGTGACAAAGGTCTGATTTCAGAATACACCTTTGCTGATAAGAGCTAATGATGGATCTTCAAAGATTAGTGTCACATACAAATGTCAGATACTGTCATTTAAAGAACTGATTCTTAGCCACTCCACATGTGGAACTTAGAGTTAGCTTAATGGGAGTTTAGCAAATGTAGTGGCTACTAAATGGGTCTTTAAAATATTACTTTATAATGAAAAATTATCATAGCCAGAGATGTACATGTATTTTACTCCATAATGCAGACTGTCCTGCAGTGCTGTTATGTTATTCCCAGAAGTATTGCTTTCTGGGATTACTCCTTGGAATCAGTTAAAGCATTAGCATCTCTTGTGGGGAGTGGGAATTCCAGCAAGAAAGGGTTGTGTAAAGGTACAAAATGGCACTTCCTTTATCAACTTGGTGCAGTACCACCATATTTGGAGAGTCATTGCTCATATTTTATTCATTGTACAGGGCTAATCTATTAGATCTGACACTGTGTGTATGTATTTGTGTCCATGTTTTTTTATTTTTCCCTAGAAGAATTTGATAGACACAAGCAGGAAGTTTTAGAAAGAAATTGAGGAGTAGAGCTGATTGAAAAATAAGAGAACAAAATTGGGGATGTTTCATTTTTTATCCATTGTTTGTAAAAATTGGTAATTTTGATGAAAAAAATCTAATATTAATATTAAATTTTAGAAAATGTTGACAACTATGTTGAAGAATAATTGCAGCCTGTCACTTTTCTGCTTGGCTCCTCTTCTTAATTCAGAAGGAGACAATATAATTCCTTCTATATGCATCTAACAAAGGGGTGAATCATACAAGATCTTGAACAAGTTGACAGAGTTTGATTCAAAGCCACTCAACACAATCAAAAGCCTTCTTGGCACCACCAAGAGAGGATCAGTGGAATGTTCTCATAACTATGTGTGGTTCATAAGATGAAAGGTCATCCCAATAGCCTCACCTACTATAAATACTTCTGATTCTGACTGATTGGAGTAACTGAAAGCTCATAGTGACTTCAATGGCAGCAGAATTGGATCCTAAATCTAGAAGACAGGAGGGAAATTGATAAAAATGTTACACTGAATATTCAATAAGACATTCAAAGCTGTCTTCACATCACTCAGGATAATATTATATTAAAAATAAAATCTCTTTATAAATCTGCCACAGGAAAGGGAAACATTTCTAATGAAAAACACCAACATTTTAGGAAAATCCACTCTGAGACGCATTGGGACCTGGAATCTGATTCACCACTGTCCTACTCCAGGTTTATGATGGTATAATTCCATTGAAAGTGAAATTACATCGGCATAAACCTGGAGTAATGCAGAGATGAATCAGACCCCTCATCTTTCATTTGTCTACATCATCTGGCTGATTGTTAATCTCAGTTTCCCACCTACCATCATTCTTCTGGTCTCAGATTTTGAGGTGAAAATTTTGCAGTGTTAACCAACAGCCAAAACTAAAAATAGGTTAAACTATATCTTCACTTTTACTTTTACAAAATGCACTCTATCATTTTGTTAATAACTCACATTAACGTGCAGTGCAAAGAGAGCATTGTGCTCTGTCTTTGTTATTTCAAAGCTCAAGACCTCATGTATTCTTTCCTTCAGAAAGTTGTTTGGTGTTCTGGTCAAAATCTAAGAAAATGTTCTTTAAAACAGTCTCAGTCCTTTTAATCTCTATCCTAAATTTTACTTGCTCCTTTTGTTCTTCATTAGGTTTATAGCCTCTTATCCTCTACTTGTCTTTTCCTTTCTGTTCACTCACTGAAATGGATTGTTTAGTCTCTTTGGATTTTCACTTTTCTTCTTGTGATGAAACTTGAATATCAATAAGCAGGTGACAATAAGGTCGATGTAAAGAATAAAATGACCATGTGCTTAATAGATATTTCTCACCTTGTAGGCATATTCTTATGCCTGGAAGCATCATGAGATGCTTAGATAATCATATATATTTGAACATTTCTCTCTTAGTGTGGATTCTCCATTACTGGAGATTAGGTGGTATAAAAATTAAGGTAGAAATACAAAATGGCCTATATCTCTTTCATCTCTGAAGAGTTGTAATGTCTATGGTGTCTATCACATGCCTGTACTACTGCTCCCCTCTACAGATTTGTCTTTAAGCTTGATGAAAATCCTAAATATAGTCATTGTTTTTGTCTCTTCCCAACTAGTCAGTCATCAGTAATGCTGTCATCTTTGTTCTTTGTACATTTTCAAAGGGGCTTAAGCTCTTACTCTCACTGATTTGATGTTATCTGATTCTTAAACCATCGCCAGCTATGAAACATCTAAGTCTGTTATGAATAGTCATTTAAACAACCAGTACTTCTTTATGAGACACCAGCAGGTTATTTGATTATATTACAATCACATGCCTTGGAACTGAACTTTCCTGTTACCAACGAAAAGCAGAGGAGGGGGAGGAGGAAAAGGATTTTTGCTTTTCTTAGGGAGGTTTTTTTTTTTAAACTTATAAGACTCATACAGTGAGCACACTAGACAATGTCTTTGTTGAATTTATGCCATCAAATGGTTTAACACAAAACATAATATATTTTTAACTGGCATTTTCTTAGAAAACAAAGACAGACTCCAACAGATTTCCTAAGTAAAAGCCTCTCATATCACAGCTTCAACTAAAATAAACATCCCTTTTGCTTTTCCTTTATACCCCAAAGAGCAAAGAAAAGGCTAAAAAAGACAAACTCCCTGATGGACCAAATTTACCTAAAATAACAGCACAGGACAGCATTAGAAAGATATCTGCTCATGCCAAATTAAGAAAGAGTGACACAGACATGCTCATGTCATCCTATTTCAATCCTGAAACATACAGATCATTGGATGAGTAAAAACTGTAAAATAAAACTGTAAAATGGCTCTTTTGACATGGGGATAGGATGAAAGATCACATGGGGGAAGGGGAAGAAATGATGGTTTGTTGTTAAGTAAACAGACTAGCTCAATTCCTGGCTCTGCCATAGACTTCCTGTGTAATCTTAGTCAAGTCACTTAGCCTTACTGTGCCTGAGTTCCCCATCTCTAAAATGAGCATAATAGTACTTCCCTACCTCACAGGGGTGTTATTGGGATAGACCCACAAATATGTGGAAGGTGTTTAGATACTGCATTGATAGAGCCGTATAAATAGGTAGACAGCACCTTACACCATTTCATTCAGGACACATCCTTACATTATCTACCTCTGGTGTGAGATGTAGGTGTACAAATATATTGTAGTGGCTTATTACTGTTGTATGGGATTTTAAATCTTTTCCATTTAGACATTTACAGAAACTTGTCAAGCATGCCACACATAGCAGCCACCACTAAAAAGTCAACATTTACAAACTGTTGCCACACATCTGTCATATCACAGTTATTTCTGATTCGAAGTTTGTTTAGGGAAATACTACAGAATCTTATAAAGCACAGTGATCTTTGATTGGTGTTCACTTTTTAATTAGCACCATGATAAACTGAATAACTAACTAGATAACTAACTAAATATTGTCTACATGCCTACAGGGCAGGCCTGGGGGGCAAGGAAGGGATGGAGATCAGGAAGGTTGCCCTGATGCCAGCTTCTGGGGGCACCAACTCAACCTCTGGGTGTGAGGGCACACTGCACATCATTCAAGTATTTGGCCTTCTGTTTTTTAGGGGATTTTTTTTTTTTTTTTACTTGGCCACTCAGGGGGCGCCAAAAATGTTTTCCAAACTGGACCTGGCTTGCCCAATAACTACTGGGGAAGTATTCACATATTTTCACCTAGATTTAGCTTGCAAACATGGTTGTGCAAGATATGTATTTGCATATACAAAGCACATAAAATCTATGCAAAAACTATTACCCATTTGCACCCATGGTTGTCTGGCTGCATATGACTATGTAGAGTTTTTGTTGTTGCAACTTAGATGCAGCGCTCTGAAAATTTGCCCGTAATGTCTAGTCACCAGTGAAACGGAAATGAGGACAGCTCCATGTAAGATGCTTTCTGATTTCCTTGAAATACACTCAGCACATTTTTAAATGATTTTAATTTTACAGTACTTTTAATATAACCCTTTAAACATGAGGGAACACAAAAGGGAAGGTTAATTGGAATGGCTAATTAAACATAGTGAAATTAAAGAACTGGAACACTGGGAGTTTGTTTTGATATTTAGCAACTTCTCAGAACCCTAAGGACATTGATTTAGCCCAAGGTCTGGTATTGTTATAAATTGCCACATAGCCTGGAGACCCAAAGGAGAGACAAAAGGGTTGAGAGCTTGTAACAACTGATTCCCAAAGGAGCAGTAATAACAATTATAAGCCACATTATTATTTGCATTAGTTAAAAATAAATCCATATTTCAGGTTTTAGTCATTTTATACTGATCAACTAGGCTATGGAGACAGAGACAGTTTGCAACCAAGGCAAAAAGGATCTCAGGATCCAAGAGGCAGATTTCATATGTCAAAAGACTGTCATCTTTGGACCAAGAGCCATAGACCATTGTTTTTCACTGCATAGTTCCCAAATGATTTGAATGACTAACAAAAATCTGGGGATTCCACCCCAAGGAGGTAAAAGCTCAAGGCCTAAGACCTTAAGGGGCTGCACTCAAAGAGAGCAGAAAGGAGTCAAACGTGCTACTAGCCCTGTAACCATGACACTCACTTTGGACTAGATTCTCCCACTCCTGCTCCTGTTTACTCTGTGAGTAGTCCCACTGATTTCAAGAGAACTATTCATAGCATTCTGGGCTCTCCATGGCCTGTCACCACTATCGAGATGTCAGCTCCTGCCTCTGACTGGCCCATGATGCCAGTCTCCATTGTGCACTTGTTACATTTTCAAAAAAGCACCTTATACTTTCTCCCCTGCTGCCCCTCGTGGCTGGGAGGATCTTCCTGTAAACATCCTTCAAATCTCTATATTTTCCGTGATACTTACAAAAAATACCCCTCATCAATAGCTAGGATCATTGTTTCCTTGTACTCCTCTATCTGTCTGTATCCATGCATTGTATCTTACCATAGTCTCGATTGTAAGTTCTCAGGGGTAAGGGCCGTCTTTTTGTTCAGTATTTGTATAGCACCTTGCACACTGAGGCCCTGCTCCATGACTAGGGTGAGCCAATCAAACAATAGACTTTTTGATTCATTGGCAAGTCCAAAAGATTGGAAAAAAATCATTTGGGGTCAAACCGAAAACAAATGTTTTCAATTTTTTGGGCAAATTGAAAAGTCAATATACATTTTGTTTCATTCGACCAAAAACAAAATGTTTCATTTTTATTTCAAGCTTTCTGAAACGTTTTTGCATTTTAAAAATGAAATGGAATGAAGTTTCTAGATGAAAATCTGTTTCAAATAAAAAAATGGAAGCACTTCATTTAGAAAATGTCAAAAAGAAACATTTTGACCTTTTCAGAATTTGTTTTTAAATAAAAAATTTGGTGTTGCCAAATCTGCATTCTTCACCACAAAAAGTTTAGCTGAAAAATTGCACCTAGGATCTACAGTAATACAAATAATAAATAACATCAATAACAATATAAGATATTCAAAGGAGTCTATGGGTGACAGAATCTAGTTCAATGCAAATTACCATACTCTCCTATTACTATTGCTGAGACCAATTCTGCTACCCATTGGGTATTATCTTACCGTGCAAATAGTCCCACTCATTTCAGTGGAATTACGTGTGGGGTAAGGTAGCTCCCAACATGAGTAACGATGGCAGAACATTCAACCAAACTTTGCACACATAACAATGTCAGTCTTGCAACTGGATCTGTGTGTGAGGATCCTTATGCCCCTGTAGAGCTTCATTGAAATCAACAGGGCTCTGTTTTCTTCCTATGATACCTTCAATAAAGACCGAAAGATGGGTAAAAGTGAAAGAACAGGTCCAAACACCTTTGAACATTAGGTACATTTGGATTGGGAACAGAATTGTGAGGTTTAGTTCCCATCTCCACAAAGAAGCTCTACTGGTGTGTTCAGGTATCCAAATGAATCTCTCTCTTGCTACATATAACTGATTCCATGAAAAGATAAATAGCATTCAAGGGTCACATGACCCAAAATTCCACTTTGAAAGAATCTGTAGAAAAAGATATTCGGACACTGGCTAAATACTGGCCCGTTGAGAGAAGTTAGGCCTGTGGTACATTGTATTTGCTGCCTCCCTTCCCATTGCATGTTATTTACACAGAAGTTACGGATGTTTTTGGGGGGCCCTGAGTTGGAGCCCCAGTACAATGGTCTCATGAGCCCTGCATAAATATGAGTGCATGCACATCTACAAGTATGCTGTTTCCATAACACTTACAATTGCCAGAGAGCAGGGTCAAGAAGCCTTTGTCCTCTATAATGAAACATTTAACTGAAAATGTATCACTAACAATCAAATATTATACTGAGTGAAACCCAACTGCAATCCAAAAACTCAAGGATTTACTGCTGAGATGGTTAACAAATTACTCCCCATTCCTACAGATTTTGCAAAGTTTCATCACCATTGCAATTCAAAAGATTTCCACGGGAACTGCAAATCATCCCTGCAAGTTTCTGCGGGAAAGGACAACTTTCCAGCTGTCACTGCACATTTAGAAACATACAAAATGGCTTAGCAATGATTACTTTCACTTTAATTTGTTTCACTCTAATTTAAACTGGAGCAAATTCTGCTCTCAGATACACTGATGTAAGTACAGAACAACTCCTTTGGTCTCATACCAGTATATATGAGAGCAGAACCCAGGAGAGTGTGTTTACATGGATTAATCAGAGCAAGTTAAATCACACAAAAATAAATGAGATGAAAATTTCTGCACCCATTTTATATGCAGGTCAGAATTTGGAGATTTGTTCTACTCATTTGTTAGTGTTTTAGAACTAGGAAATAGTATCTGAGAATTCTTTTCTCTTTCTTGACAAAAAGCGCTAGTCAAAAATTGGGAACCAGATGGCTGCTTATATATTTCCTTTTTTTATTTACTGCAATACTAAAGCCACTATAAAAAAGCAAAGTTGAACAGACAGAGCTAATAATATAATCATTCAAAACACCTGCAAACAGTGCAGATGGGCAATTTCTGTCTGCAAAATCATCAGTGAAAGACCGCCTTCCCATATGGGCAAATCTAGCTGCCTTAGAGCTTCCTAAGCTCTGTCCGTTACCTTAAGAAAACCTGCATTGAGCATATGCAGCCTTTTTATAGCAGAGCAGAAGTGTCTGGATCTGCCTGTTTATTTTAGTTAAATATAACTTAAAGTACTTATACCCTTCTAGCAGTGCATTTGATTTGTCCACTGCATGTCCCAAAAGGGCAGAAACCATGGATTTAAAGGCAAAAAGCAAGCAATAGAAAAGCAAACAGCTTTTTATCAGGCAGAACATTTGCAATTATTACTGAACCACACACCCGAGTTTCATTCCTAAATGTGAACAACCAAACAACTGTAGAACAAGGGGTGTGTGTGTGTGTCTGCGTGCGTGAGAAAGAATGTTGTTTCATTTTTATTTTAAAAAACCCTCATCTTGGCATCACTGTCGTGTTTCGTCTCTGATGCTAATATATTTCTAGGGATGGAAAATGAAACACAGGGCATTCTGGAGATAATGCCAGTGCTACCCATTGATTCTGCAGTATGGATGGACTGATTACACGCTGCAAGATCTTTCTCACTTACCAGCTTTTCTTTACTTGAAGTGTCAGGGTATGTCTACACTACGAAATTAGGTCGAATTTATAGAAGCCGGTTTTATAGAAATCGGTTGTATGCAGCCGATTGTGTGTGTCCCCACATAAAATGCTCTAAGTGCATGAAGTCGGCGGACCGCGTCCACAGTACCGAGGCTAGCGTCGACTTCCGGCACATTGCACTATGGGTAGCTATCCCACAGTTCCCGCAGTCTCCGGCGCCCATTGGAATTATGGGTTGAGATCGCAATGCCCGAATGATGCAAAACAGTGCCGCGGGGGGTTCTGGGTACATTGCGTCAGGCCCCTCCCCCTCCGTCACAGCAACGGCAGACAATAGATTCGCGCCTTTTTACCTGGGTTACCTGTGCAGACAACATACCACGGCAAGCATGGAGCCCGCTCAGCTCAGCTCACCGTCACCATATGTCATCCGGGTGCCGGCAGACGTGGGACTGCATTGCTACACAGCAGCAGCAGCTAACTGCCTTTTGGCGGTAGACGGTGCAGCATAACTGGTAGCCTTCATCGGCGATCTTGGTGCTGGTAGCTGTGGGGCTGGCAGCCATAGGGCTGCATTGCACCAGCCCCATACCTTTTGCCTTTTGGCAGTAGATGGTTTATTACGACTGGTAACCGTCCTCGTTGGACAATGATGGCTATCAGTCACAGTATATTATTTTCTGCCAAGTATTGTCTGCTAAGCACCCAGAAGAGGCCGAGGGCGATCTGGGTGCTGGCAGACATGTGGCTGGCACACGTGGGGCTACATTGCTACACAGCAGCAACCCCTTGCCTTTTGGCAGTAAATAGTATATTATGATTGGTATCCGTCATCATCATACTGGCAAGCGCCCAGTATTTGCTGCCAAGCACCCAGAAAATGCCGAGGGCTATCAGTCATGCTGCACTGTCGTCTTAAGATGTAAAAAATAGATTTGTTCTGTATTCATTTCCTTCCCCCCTCCCTCCGTCAAATCAACGGCCCGCTAAACCCAGGCTTAGGAGTTCAATCTCTGGGGGGGGGGGCATTCTGTGTGACAGTTGTTTGTATTTCTCCCTGATGCACAGCCACCTTTCTTGATTTTAATTCCCTGTACCTGTACGCCATGTCGTCACTCGCCCCTCCCTCCCTCCCTTCCTCCTTCCCCTGGTCTTTCAGATACTAGTTTCGCGCCTTTTTTCAGACCAGACGCCATAGCTAGCACTGGAGCCCGCTCAGATCACCGCGGCAATTATGAGCACTATGAACACCACGCGCATTGTCCTGGAGTATATGCAGAGCCAGGACATGCCAAAGCAAAACCGGGACCAGCCGAGGAGGAGGCGATTGCAGCGCGGCGACGAGAGTGATGAGGAAATGGACATGGACCTAGACCTCTCACAAGGCACAGGCCCGAGCAATGTGGAAATCATGGTGTTCCTGGGGCAGGTTCATGCCGTGGAACGCCGATTCTGGGCACGGGAAACAAGCACAGACTGGTGGGACCGCATCGTGCGGCAGGTGTGGGACGATTCCCAGTGGCTGCGAAACTTTCGCATGCGTAAGGGCACTTTCATGGAACTTTGTGACTTGCTTTCCCCTGCCCTGAAGCGCCAGAATACCAGGATGAGAGCAGCCCTCACAGTTGAGAAGCGAGTGGCAATAGCCCTGTGGAAGCTTGCAACGCCAGACAGCTACCGGTCAGTCGGGAATCAATTTGGAGTGGGCAAATCTACTGTGGGGGCTGCTGTGATCCAAGTTGCCAGGGCAATGAGAGACCTGGTGATATCAAGGGTAGTGACTCTGGGAAACGTGCAGGCCATAGTGGATGGCTTTGCTGCAATGGGATTCCCTAACTGTGGTGGGGCGATAGATGGAACCCATATCCCTATCTTGGCACCGGAGCACCAAGCCACCGAGTACATAAACCGCAAGGGGTACTTCTCAATGCTGCTGCAAGCCCTGGTGGATCACAAGGGACGTTTCACCGACATCAACGTGGGCTGGCCGGGAAGGGTACATGATGCTCGCGTCTTCAGGCACTCTGTTCTGTTTCGAAAGCTGGAGGAAGGGACTTTCTTCCCGGACCAGAAAATAACCGTTGGGGATGTTGAAATGTCTATCGTGATCCTTGGGGACCCAGCCTACCCCTTAATGCCATGGCTCATGAAGCCGTACACAGGCAGCCTGGACAGGAGTCAGGACCTGTTCAACTACAGGCTGAGCAAGTGCCGAATGGTGGTGGAATGTGCATTTGGGCGTTTAAAAGCGCGCTGGTGCAGCTTACTGACTCGCTCAGACCTTAGCGAAAAGAATATCCCCATTGTTATTGCTGCTTGCTGTGCGCTCCACAATATCTGTGAGAGTAAGGGGGAGACATTTATGGCGGGGTGGGAGGTAGAGGCAAATCGCCTGGCCGCTGATTACGCGCAGCCAGACACCAGGTCGGTTAGAGCAGCACAGCAGGGCGCGGTGCGCATCAGAGAAGCTTTGAAAACTAGTTTTGTAACTGGCCAGGCTACGGTGTGAAACTTCTGTTTGTTTCTCCTTGATGAAATCTCCGCCCCCCCACCCACCCGGTTAACTCTACTTCCCTGTAAACCAACCACCCCACCCTCCCCTACCCTCCCCCCTTCAAGCACCACTTGCAGAGGCAATAAAGTCATTGTTACTTCACATTCATGAATTCTTTATTAATTCAGCACACAACTAGGGGGATAATTGCAAAGGTAGCCCGGGATGGGTGGGGGAGGAGGGAAGGAAAAGGACACACTGCAGTTTAAAACTTTAACACTTATTGCTCAGGAAATCATCTAGGGTGGAGTGACTGGGTGGCCGGAGGCCCCCCCACCGTGTTCTTGGGCGTCTGGGTGAGGAGGCAATGGGACTTGGGGAGGAGGGCTGTTGGTTACACAGGGGCTGTAGCGGCGGTCTCTGCTCCTGCTGCCTTTCCTGCAGCTCAACCATACGCAGGAGCATATCAGTTTGATGCTCCAGCAGCCGGAGCATCGACTCTTGCCTTCTGTGTGCAAGCTGATGCCACCTCTCCTCTTCAGCCCGCGATTCAGCACGCAACTTCTCTTCAGCCCGCGATTCAGCACGCCACCTCTCCTCTCGCTCATATTGGGCTTTTCTAAAATCAGTAATTGACTGCCTCCACGCATTCTGCTGTGCTCTGTCAGCGTGGGAGGCAGTCTGTAGTTCAGTAAACATTTCATCACGCGTCCTTCGCTTCCGCTTTCGAATATTCACTAGCTTCTGTGAAGGAGAAACATTTGCAGCTGGTGGAGGAGAAGGGAGAGGTGGTTAAAAAAAAAAGATACATTTTAGAGAACAATGGGTACACTCTTTCACGTTAGATTTTGCTGTTCACATCACACAGCACATGTGCTTTCGTTACAAGGTCGCATTTTTCCTCTTATATTGAGAGCCTGCAGGTTTGGTGTGAGAGATCACTCACGCAGTGCCAGGCCACAGATTTCAGCTTGCAGGCAGCCATGGTAAGACACAGTCTTTTGGCTTTTTTAACCTTGTTAACATGTGGGGGTGGTTTAAAACAGTACTGCTCTCATTAACCATACCAAGCACCCGTTGGGTTGGCCATTTAAAATGGGTTTGCAATGTAAAAGGAGGGGCTGCGGTTTCAGGGTTAACATGCAGCACAAACCCAACTAACTCCCCTCCCCCACACACCCAATTCTCTGGGATGGTCACTTCACCCCTCCCCCCCACCGCGTGGTTAACAGCGGGGAATATTTCTGTTCAGCAGAGCAGGAAGGGGCACCTCTGAATGTCCCCTTAATAAAATCGCCCCATTTCAACCAGGTGACCGTGAATGATATCACTCTCCTGAGGATAACAAAGAGCGATAAGGAATGGATGTTGTCTGCATGCCAGCAAACACCGGGACCATACACTGCCATGCTTTGTTATGCAATGATTCCAGACTACGTGCTACTGGCCTGGCGTGGTAAAGTGTCCTACCATGGCGGAGGGGATAAGGCAGCCCTCCCCAGAAACCTTTTGCAAAGGCTTTGGGAGTACATGAAGGAGAGCTTTCTGGAGATGTCCCTGGAGGATTTCCACTCCATCCCCATACACGTTAACAGACTTTTCCAGTAGCTGTACTGGCCGCGATTGCCAGGGCAAATTAATCATTAATCATTAAACACGCTTGCTTTTAAACCATGTGTAATATTTACAAAGGTACACTCACCAGATGTCCCCTGTGTGCCCACAGGGTCTTGGGTGAGTTCGGGGGTTACTGGTTCCAGGTCCAGGGTGATAAACATATCCTGGCTGTTGGGGAAACCGGTTTCTCCGCTTCCTTGCTGCTGTGAGCTATCTATATTATCTCCATCCTCATCTTCCTCGTCCCCCGAACCCGCTTCCCTGTGTGATTCTCCAGTGAGGGACTCATAGCACACGGTTGAGGTAGTGGTGGCTGCACCCCCTAGAATGGCATGCAGCTCCGCGTAGAAGCGGCATGTTTGCGGCTCAGCCCTGGACCTTCCGTTTGCTTCTCTGGCTTTGTGGTAGGCTTGCCTTAGCTCCTTAATTTTCACGCGGCACTGCTGTGCGTCCCTGTTATGGCCTCTGTCCTTCATGGCCTTGGAGACCTTTTCTAATTTTTGCCATTTCGTTTACTGCTTCGGAGTTCGGCCAGCACAGATTCATCTCCCCATATGGCGAGCAGATCCCGTACCTCCCGTTCGGTCCAGGCTGGAGCTCTTTTGCGATCCTGGGACTCCATCACGGTTACCTGTGCTGATGAGCTCTGCGTGGTCACCTGTGCTCTCCACGCTGAGCAAACAGGAAATGAAATTCAAACGTTCGCGGGGCTTTTCCTGTCTACCTGGCCAGTGCATCTGAGTTGAGAGTGCTGTCCAGAGCGGTCACAATGAAGCACTGTGGGATAGCTCCCGGAGGCCAATAACGTCTAATTCCGTCCACACTAATCCAATTCCGACCCCCTAAGGCCGATTTTATCGCTAATCCCCTCGTCGGAGGTGGTGTAAAGAAACCGGTTTAAAGGGCCCTTTAAGTCGAAAGAAAGGGCTTCGTCGTGTAAACGTGTCCAGGCTAAATTCGAATTAACGCGGCTAAAGTCGACCTAAACTCGTAGTGTAGACCAGGCCTCAGACTCACTTCAAACCTCAGCCAGTGGGGAGCCTACCAACTGAGCTTCCCAATCAGAGGAGTGGTGACAGGAATTGAACCTCTTTTGAATTCAGTACAGCATACGCAGCCTTTGTGGCCCTGAACTTTTCGTTTAACCTTTTGCCCTCTAATTTATATGAAATATTATCTGCTAATATTAAATATTATTTTTGAGTTTGCATAATTAAGGAACCTTCCATTTCAACTCCAATATTTTACACTAAACTTTTGTAGTTAAAAATGATTCCCCTCGATGATGTATTATGCTGTGTAATACTGTGAAAATGAAAGCAATGACGATCTCAGCTGAGTGAAAAATTTGCAACAAATAATTTATTCGACACATTTAGTCTCTATTGTGTCTTTGCTCTCTACATTAAGAAGATGGTGAAATTCAAAATAACCATGTTTACTAATTATATATAAACATACAAGGCCCAGTTTTATAAACACGCACACAAA
Organism: Emys orbicularis; assembly: GCF_028017835.1. Taxonomy (NCBI): domain Eukaryota; kingdom Metazoa; phylum Chordata; order Testudines; family Emydidae; genus Emys; species Emys orbicularis. The sequence goes on from NC_088696.1 coordinate 22,360,146, forward strand.
CAGTTCAGAGTTGCTCCTTTAGGTTCTGTTGGCTTCTGTAATAGAAAACAGAGAGCCCCACCAGAGGGTTCCCAAAGTAGTTAAAGAGATACTACCTAATTCCTATATAGTACAATCCCATTTCTGGTTCTGGAATATCCATGACCAGATCGTGATTTCCTGGAATTTTTTCTGTCATTCCAATTTATTCAACAAATACCCTTTTTAATTATTTATTTTTGCTGTATAGATTACTTGAAATTCAGGTATGTGGTTTAGTTACAGCCAGTCAGATCATTCACATTTTTTTAAAGGTTCCCTGACTGGATAAGTGTACTTGCACTGCAGATACAAATTCTTGTGTGTGGGAGGTAAGGCCCTAGCCCTTCAATAAACTCCTCCTTGGGCAGACTCCGTGGTTCATGCACATGCAAGGATCTGTCTACAAGGAGCTTGTTGCAAGAACAGGGCCTTGTTTTTCATTTTCTTCAAATACATGTGCAACTCTGAAATTTGCTTCCTGCAAATATTTCCACCAATGAAAAATGATTCTTTGAATATTCAGGGGAAGGATGAAAAAGGGGCACAAACAGGGCCACAGTAAACTCATTAAAAGTGACCGCATCCACAGAAAATGTTCATTATGTGCCTAGCTGTGGTGAGCAGCATTACTGGGATATTTTGCTGTGGTACACATTATTTCTAGCCAGTGTCACCGGTTTAACAAAACTCTTAATGATGAAATTAGGGGGGGGGGGAAATCTAGCCAGGTGAAAGACACCCTTCCTGCATCATATTGATTTAAACTGTATGAAAACCAAGCCTCCTGTGCTTAGCAATATCATTGGAGACTACAGATTTTATAATTCCAGCTCTTGTAGGCAGGAAAAAAAGATGTAAAGGCTTTGCTGGGGCCTCCTATAGTGCAGTAGCTGTGTTATTATTATTAAACATCCTCCTTTCACAGTTTCCTGGGTTTCCTAAATGTAACAATAATTTTAATAATTACAAAACTGAGAATACTTTTTCTGTAACTGACTGTGTTCCCTGTTTTCCTCCAAGCTAAAGCTCTGCTTTCATGTAATACATAAAAGAGCAACATTGCTCTGATGAACTAAGACACATGAAATATCTAATTAACATTAAAATATTGTCTCTTGTCATTAGCTTCATTTGCACTTTAAGTGTCAGCTCTTGAGAGAGAGGTTCAAAAGCAGTGACCTGGCCCTTGCACAAAAAAAGTAAAGAGAACTGTATATGTAAAATTGTACACACAAACAAAGCTGGTTCCAGTTGTACAGTTTTCCTCAAATTATAGATTTAAAACAAGACTTTCTTTAAAGAAGGGAATATTCCTGTTTTTCATTGGCTTTTATTTCAGAATTTCTACCTCCACCGAACCATAAGAGAATAATAATTTTTGGTGATTAGAGTGGCAGGTGGTCAAGGTGAATGTAAGTGAGATAATATCCATCTCTTCATTTTTCTCAGCTCCACATCAAGATAGACTTGGAGATCGACCTGCTAAATCATCGTCAGAGTGCTCTCCGGTTGATTCCAGTACTCCAGCTCCCCGAGAAGAGTAAGGTAAGTTGACCAGAGAGCGTCTCCCGTCGACACAGCACAGTGAAGACACCACGGTCAGTCAACCTAAGCTAGGTCGACTCCAGCTACATAATTACATATCTGGAGTAGCGTAACTTAGTCAACTTACCCCGGTAGTGTAGACAAGGCCACACTGTAGAGCAATTGGCCAGCACAGAAGCAGCTGATTTCTCCCCATTATTTTTCAGCCACAAAGGGAACTTTTATTTCTAGTTGGAAAGGTGGAAATTGCAGACCACACTCAAGGTTGGTCCATGACAGGCTGGCGGGGATGTTCCAGGAGCGATGCAGCTAACATGCTACCTCTGGGGACTAAATACGAGTTAGTAAAACACTTGGTCTCCACTAGACTGGGAAGGAAGGCACCCCAGTACTGCAAAGGCTGTAGCACTAGCCTATATTCAGTATGTACCAAAAATACAGGATTATGCAGTGCTGAGAACAGCATTGTCCTGCTTCTGCTGGATAACAAAAATCAAATCCTTAATTAATAAAAATTAAACCTTCATTAGAATTTGGACAATGTCGAGTTTCCACCAAGCTCAAACGTTACAAGGATTCTGCTGTTAGGTGCATGCCGAGTTCACCTCCGTCTTTCATGATGATTGAATTTATCTAGTTGCCTCAGAGAGGTGCAACAAACACAGCACTACAGTAATCACCATCAAGCCTAGTCCCCGCTGAAGAAAGAAATTGAGATTGGCTTCAAGGAGGGGCACCTGGCCCCAGTTCCTGGGGCCAAATCAGAAATCAGGGGTGAAAACTGCATGGTTGGATTGTCCTTGCTTGGTAAATAAGCCAGCTTGTTGAGTCTAATTGATTTATTAAAACAGATAATCTTTCGTGATCATCCGGATGGGAGCAGGAAGGCAAAGGAAGATCATTATTTTCATTTTAAACTGACCAGTTTGTTAATCAGGTTTTGATTATTAATGTTGCTGGGGAGGTTTCTGCCAAATGAGAGCAGCATTTTTTGTACCTGGCACTAAAGTATGCCAGCTCCCTTTGCGACGCTGCTTCATTGCAACATCAGAGCACAGTCTTCCCAAAGCAGCATGGAAATTGGTGTGGACACTTTCCAGCATAAGAACTCGAGGTGATACTGAGCTGCAACATTCTGATTTGGATTTTCCATCGCCCCCAAATTCTGGGGTGTTTGGATCCAGCATTTTGATTTGGCTCCTTCTAGAGGAAGATTCTATCAGACTCTGAATACTCTGACCTCTGAAATTTTGTGAGTGTTCAGATGTGAGGCTTTAGTTCTCACCCATCTCCAGTAACAATTCCTCTAACTAACTAACTCTAAGGGCACTATGAACAAGGAGACAGTGCAGGGAGGTAGTGAACATAGGGTGAGTTAGCAAGTTTGTTTGCTGGCTTCCTCTTCCTTGACCCCACCTCCCCCCAAGCATTCAACAAGATACCATTTTCACGCAAAGAGAGTCTACTCCCATGCTGCAGTAAAATACAGACTTTTAGAAACAATTTGATTTGTCTTTGTGCTGAGATTGTTTTATGGAATCTCTTTTAATCTCTCTTAAAATGTATTCCTCCTTGGTTTGATTGGAAACCCAGGAGTTTAGAATGAGATATGCTATACTGTCCCCATTCACTTGGCCAGCAGAGTTCACATATGTTGTTCATTTCTAGCCACGGAAATCTGTTACTCTGGGTGAAGGGACTCCATTACCCTGAGGAGAGGGTATCCTGCTGTGAGCCAGCCAAGGAATGGCACTTGCACCAATTGCAAAGACACTTGTTTTCCTTCAAGGGCTAGAGGAAAGATGTTTGTTATATTGAAGGAGGCAAGGAAGAGCAGGGGACAATACACACATTGTTCAGAAATGTCATTCACAGTGTTTTCAGTAATTTCCTTGTATTAAAGCTTCTTTTGTCGAGAGATTAGGATTAAATGCCAAATGTCTAAAACTAATAGTGTCAACATAATTCTCTCAATCCGCAGACTTCTCAGTTGCATTGCAGTTATCCCTTTCCACCTGTAGGTCAAGATCCTATGGATGAGCTTTTCAAGCCTGTAGTTACTGCATAGTTCTTTTTGGAGTCCGGTAATGCCTAAAGCAATTGCACCTTAAAATTGCAATGTAATTGCAAACTTGACCTCTGACAACTGACCTTGCAAATCTATTCGTTTCCAAACCAGTTATGATTTGTTGGAACTGAAATGTTTTGGTGCAGGGTATCTGTGTGTGAGCCAAACACAGTCCAAATTCACTACCCAAGAATAAAATGCCAAACAATGGCTTTTGCTGAATCAAAGGCACAAATGGAAATTTTAAAAAAACCCTCAAGACAATTATTAATTTTATAGCAGTCAAGTTTAGAACATGTTAAAAATCAATTGCAGGAAAAAAAAAAAACATATTCTATGTTTAGTTAACACTAAGAATTTGACTTTGACCTACAGTACCAAAGCAAAGAAATTCACAGTTAAGACTACATACCTGTATCTAGTCAATACTCGGTTTTTGACTCCCTTTTTTTTTTTTTTTTTTTTTTTTTTTTTACACACACACACACACACACACAGGGGTGTGTATGAAATCTTAAGTACCATATGTGCCAGGGAAGAAAAAAATCAACAGCAAAAAAAAAAAAAAAAAAAAAATCTGCCTTATTAATAAGAGAGTTTACACTTTGCACAATCTACTACAGGGTAATGGCTCCATCTGATTATTGATCTTCATTTTCCCTGGTAGTCCTGAAAATTGTTCTTTTGAACTACTATAGCATGAGACAAAGATTGTTTTTTTTCTCTCCTTTGTTGAAATATTTTGAGTTTGTGGCTCATTGAGCAGAGCATCATAAATTAATGCTAATGACATGCTTAAGAGCAAGTCTATTTGATTTAAAAAATATACACATACTTTTAAATATTTAAAATAAGGAATTTCATGGAGAAAAACATGCATTTAAATTAAATAACCATTACTTTTTCTAAAGTGCAAAACCCACATCATGTAAATATGGCATATCTGTGTGTGCAATTCTATAATCGGCATACACTGTTATGAAAATTAAACAAGCAATTGCCTGCACATTTTGCACATGCTCTTGTGCGCATTAATGGCCTGAAAATATGGCTCAATAATTTTTGAGACACAGAAGAAAACACACCTGATATTGGAAAATGAGTCCTAAAGGTACGCTCCTAAATGCATCTTTAGGCTCCTAAATGCATGCTCCAATTTTCAAAAGTGCTAAGCATACAGCAGCAACTACTGAAGTCAATTAGGAGTTAAATTAGTGTAAATTTAGTTTTACTTTTTATACTTTTATGTTTATATATAATCAAATAATTTTAGTGTAAAGGGGGCAGTAAATCACACCAAGGAGAGACAAATTTCATCCTTTAGCAGATTTTAAAGGGACACTACTAAGTTACAAAAAAAAAAAAATCATATCATTTATTAAATAAAATCCATACAATCCCCTAATAATGAAAGCTGAACTAATTTTTCAAATTCACTCTGCTGCAACAGTGAAAACAGGTTGGTCTTTTTATAGTTAGTTTTATTTTCTGGTTCATACCACTGCTATTAGCACTATGAACTTTGGTAGGGGCATCATTTGCTATGGGGAAAGGTAACCCCCACCAGCATTTTCATAGGCTGGTATACTCTATATTTTGCTCCCTGCTCCCAGATTTTGCAGGATATAAATATAATCACATATTATGATTATATTATCTGATATGATGCTGACATCTTTGCCTCCTCCAGATTTTTTCTGAAATGATGCCCCGGAACATTGGGTCAGGTATTTGGTCTCTTAGCTTTGTCAATGTTATTTGAGAGTGTTCATTGCCCCACAGAATTAGGCCTTTCCTTTGGGGATCTCAAAGCACATTACAAAAGGTGGCAATATTATCATCACCCTTCCGTAGATAAAGTAAGTGAAACACAAAGATGTTAAGTGACTTGCCCAATGTCACACAGTAAGTCAGGCCTCCTAATCTGCAGGCATCTGCTCTGCCTATTAGACCACAATGAATGTACTCGCACAAGGCTGTAGCCTTTGGGTAACAAAAAGGGCTGGGGAATGTTTAATTAAAAAAAAAATCTGATTTACTTTCTACTTCTTAAGCTTTCATATTCTAATCAGAAGTCAAAGTGCAGGTACAAAAGCTGAAAAAAAAATAAAAGACAATATAATCGACCTACCATGGCAGATGTGAGGCCAAACCTTACCTAACACCCACCCCTATTCAACACCCTCCTCACATCCAGTAAAAGCCCAGGAAAATAGATGATCCTTGCAGCGTGCCATGAAAGGTCATAACACCAAGGCTTTGGCAGAAAAAAGGGGGAATACTTTTCAGGACCTTTCACTTAGAACACCCAGCAATCATAGATTCATGGATTTTAAGGCCAGAAAGGACCATTGTGATAATTTAGACTGACCTCCTGTAAGACACAGGCCATAGGATTAATCCTGTTTGAAGTCCAGTAGCTGTGGTTGAACTACATCATATCTTTTAGAGAAACATCCAGGCTTAATTTCAAAATGTCAGCGACAGAGAATCTATCACCACCATTGGTAAATTATTCCAATGGTTAATTACTCTCATTATCATAAATTTATGCCTTATTTGTAGTCTGAATTTGTCTAGCTTCAACTTTCAGCCCCTGGATTTTGTTATACCTTTCTCTGATGGACTGAAGAATCACTTGTTAGCAAATTTCTGTTTCCCATGTAGGTACTTACAGACTGTGATCAGATTACCCCTAAACCATCTCTTTGATAGAGCTCCTTGAGTCTCTCACTATAAGGCATGACTTCCTAATCCTTTAATCATTCCTGTGGGTCTTCTCTAAACCCTCTCCAAATGATCAACATCTTTCTTCAAGTGTGAACAGAACCGGATATAGTATTCCAGCGGCAGTCGCACCAGTGCCAAATACAGAGATAATAGAAACTCCCTTCTTCTACTCTATAGTCCACTATTTTTTACATCCAAGGCTAGCATCAGGCCTGTTAGCCTCAGCATTTTGCACATGGGTACTCATGTTCAGCTGATTATCTACCATGACCACCCCCAGATCTTTTTCAGAGTCACTGTGTAAGGGTATGGACTCACCCCTGCAGCACCCCCTACTGGTTGCTTCGGGGAATCAGCTCGTCCAGCGCCTGGAGCGCCCTCTGCAGGCCGGTGATCCACCTTGTCCCTACTTCTGCCCCCCCGTGTCCCTCCCAGGACCCCGGTGCCCCTTGCTCTGGGTGCTGCCCCCTGGCAGTACCCACACACACTGGTTCTCCCCTCCCAGGGGAACCTCCACCCACTAACCCCACCTCACCTCAGGATAAGGCCACTGCCAGTCACCAATTAGCCCCCACTCCCTGGGGCAGACTGCAGTATAGGCCACTCATCACAGGCAAGGGTGGGTTTGGACCTGCTGCCTCAGTCTAGCCGTGGGCTGCCCTCTGCAACCCCCAGTACCCCTTGGCCTTCTCCTAGGCCGCAGCCTGGGGCTTTCCAGGCTGGAGCTCCCCAGCTCCTCAGCCTTTCCCCAGCCCTGCTCCACCCAGGTACTCTGTATTAGCTCCCTGCAGCCAGGCCCTTTTCTCTCCGAAGGAAGAGAGAGACTCTGTCTGAGCTCCTGGCTCCCTGCCTTTATAGGGCCAGCTGAGTCTGTTTGGGGCGTGGCCCCAGCTGCAGCCACTTCCCCCAAATCAGCTCAGCCTTCCCTGCCCCAGCCTTCTCCCAGGGCTGTTTCAGGCCCTTTCAGGCAGGAGCGGGTGTCCACCCCGCTACACACGGCTTCCCAGCATAGATTTCCCCCATCTATAAAAATGTCCTACATTCTTTATTCTTAGATGTATTAATTTACATTTGGCCATATTAAGGCACATACCTTTTTTTGTGCCGTGTACCAGGTGATCCAGATTGCTCTGTATCAGTGACTTGTATTCATTGCTGTTTACAACTCCCCCAATATATATGTTATCTGCAAACTTTATCACTAATCGTTTTATGTTTCCTTCCAGATCATTGAATTAAATGTTAAACAGCATAAAATCAAGAATGGAGCCCTGCTGGATCCCACTAAAAATACACCCACTTGATGGTGATTACCCATTTATGATTACATTTTCAGACCTATCAGTTAGCCATTTTTTATCAATTTAATGTGTGCCGTATTGATTTTGTATTGTTCTAGTTTCTTAATCAAATGTCATGCAGTACCAAGTCTAATGTATTACAGAAGTATATTACATCAACACTATTATCTTTATCAACCAAACCTGTAATCTCATAAAAATGGTATAAAATAGGTTCAATTTCCTATCCTTCTTAGAGTGTAATCCTGTGTAGACAGCTTCCAAAATCTCAGATGGAGATAGCGCCATCCAAAAAAAATGGCTGCAACCTTCTTGTCTAATACATACGATAAAAAGCACTCAAAAAACCTACGTGCCCACTCAGCCAGTAGTATCTGGATCCAATACAATTCCTAGGTTGCAATCCTGCACAACAAACAGCTAACAAACTAATACTTCATAAATGACACACAGAGAAGCAGATTTCCAAAATGTTTCACTAGAACTGCATTTTTCCTATCAATTAAATATCCTAAATGGACTATTTACCATAATTTTTTTCCTCTAGGAGAATAAACCAAATTTCACTCAACTAACTAAAATATTTGATCAACAGAAACTTACTTTAATGTATGGCTTTCAAACTTTTACATCTTGCTGAAAATTATAAAGGCAAGGTTTGGTCCATGTCATTATAACCACACAAATATCTGTCCTTCCTGATCCACAGGAAAATTATGAGCACTATGACTTTCATTAGTCTTTTCATACAAGATGTCATTTTTCAGGAATGTACAGTAGTTATCTTGTAGTGAATGCAAACAAAGTTATGAAGTCTACAAATTAAAGATGAATATCCTGTTCTCTGACTAATGCAATGTACAGTATTCTATACTTCCATATCAAAATTTCATCTATTTTAATATACAGTAATTACACCAGATAGGATTTCTGTCTCAGCAGATGATAAATGTCTTACTGCCAAACAACATGGCACCTCATGTGGTCCTTGCCATTGTACAAAGAGCAAAAGGAAATGTGCTCCCCACAACTTTGAATGTGGGCAGGAGTGAGGAGGGGCTTTGTCTGGCCAAGTGGAACAAAAGGGGATCATGGCTCCTTTAAAGGTCCTCGCCCAATTGGATTAAGAAGAGAGGGACAGGAGCATCACCTGAGCCAGGGGTTGACAGGAAGTGGCTCAGCTAGGCCATAAGTCCATAGGCACCTGAGGAAGGGAGGGTATTTATATTCTGTTCGCACCATATAGAGTCCCCTTTCACCCAGAAGAGGGCATGGTGGGGAGCTGCCAAGCTGCCGTGGGTTGACAACACCTAGGTGCATGAATCAAGAAGTGGCTAAATCTGCATGTGAATGAGGAATGTCAGTAATTACTCATCAAAAAATACAGTAATGGACACCTGAGTTATTCAGGGATGATGGTATACACCTCTCTGACCTGGCAGCAGATGCACTTTTGGTTAACATTAGGGAGGGAATTAATTGCAGCCTAATTAAACCACATCCCTAGCATCTTGTCTTTCTTCCTATATGGCTGGGGTAATGAACCTTTCCAACTACTTGGAGTTAGGAGATTCAAAGTTCCACCCTTCTACCGGTTTTTTAATGAGTGCAGAGCAATTCTATGGGATAGAGATGTTATATCAATAGAGTTTCCTCTGGATTTTGTGGCAACCAGAATTCAAATCAGTTCCAACCTGGATTAGTTTTAAAGATCACACTGTCCCCATATGATATTAGCTTGTACAGTCTTACAGCTTTTGGACATGGAGACAGGAAAATTTAAGCACAAATTTTTTTTGTAAATGAAAGAATAATTCATAATTCAGACTAAACACAAAGGGACAAGGAGAAAGGGTGAATTGTCAAAGTGGTCTCAACTTGCCTAAATATGTTTGTAGCTTTACACACACAATCACTTTCATATACAAGTAGCAAAATTTATATCTATGTATGCAAAACAGATAGCTACTACCCAATTAAAATGCACACATTCCAACTGCATGCATAATTCTGTGGCTTCTTTGGGCCAATGATTGCATATATGTACCTTTAATAGTAGCCTACAAGCATAAGAAGATGGAGAGGGGTGAATAAAGAAAAAAGTAAAATATTTTTTTAAATCACAAAATACACTGCAGAAGAGTTACAATCTAAATAGAACAGACAAATAATGAGAGAAAAGAATTGTTAAGTAACTGCCCGAGGTCACACAGTATGTTAGTGGTAGAACTGGGAATTAGAACCCAGCTCTCTTGAGTCCCCGTCCAGCATCTTAGCCACAATCTCATCCTTCCTTTCTATATGCTGCTACACCTCTACCTCGATATAACGCTGTCCTCGGGAGCCAAAAAATCTTACCGTGTTATAGGTGAAACCGCGTTATATTGAACTTGCTTTGATCCACCGGAGTGCGCAGCCCCCCCCCCGGAACACTGCTTTACCGCATTATATCCGAATTCGTGTTATATCGGGTCGCGTTATATCGAGGTTGCTGTGTATTCGTTTGTCAGAAAACAGGAAGTGTAGTGGATGTCCTGAAGAATGCTGGAGAATTCCCACTGATAGTAATCCATGTGGGAACAAATGAAAGCAGTGAAGGAAGAGTCAAGAAAAAGTAACTTCAGGGATTTAAGAAAACTGATGACAGGATTTTCCTATGTGATTTTCTCAGAAATCCTTCCAAAGCCAGCTACAAGTGAAGAAAATAGAAGACAAAGTGAAAAAACAGCTGATTGATGTGCTAATCATGGAGTGAGAAGGGTCTTAGATTGAAATAAAAACCACTGAAATATCTTCCGTGATGGGTCCTTGAATTAGATGGTCTCTACTTAAGTGTGGTCTTCAGCGGGAGTTTTGCCTGAGTAAGGACTAAGTAAAAGCTGAGTAAGGACATGAGGCTGTGGCCAAAAGATTACATGAAAGTCAGACTAACCAGTGTGTACAATGGCAATTCAATCTGCTGATTTTGTGGGAAAATATAGTTTGAAATATGTCACTTCATACACACTCATGGAAATGTGAATCTCAGATTAAGTGCTCTTGTTGGCATCAAATTTTGTATCATCCTAACACAATAGCCCATCCACTCCAGTATCTAGTCTCTGGTAGTGTTCAGCTCAGATATTTCACGGGAAAATGAAAACTCGCTATATTGCAATTTGCCAGTTTTAGCTGATAGGAAGCATGTAGAATGATTAGAGCAGGGGTAGGCAACCTATGGCACATATGCCGAAGGCGGCACGTAAACTGATTTTCAGTGGCACTCGTACTGCCCAGGTCCTGGCCACCAGTCCGGGGGCCTCTGCATTTTAATTTAATTTTAAATTAAGCTTCTTAAACATTTTTAAAACCTTATTTACTTTACATACAACAATAGTTTAGTTAAACATTATAGACTTATAGAAAGAGACCTTCTAAAAACGTTACAATGTATTACTGGCACGCGAAACCTTAAATCAGAGTGAATATATGAAGACTCGGCACACCACTTCTGAAAGGTTGCCGATCCCTGGATTAGAGCATGAAACCAGAATGCAAACTCCCGCGTTCGCTCTGTGTAAGCTCGAAAGCTTGTTTCTTTCACTAGCAGAAGTTGGTCCAACAAATGCTATTAACTCACCCGCCTTGTCTCTCTAATATCCTGGGACCAACATGGCGACAACACCACTGCAAACAGGTTTAGACATGTCTTTTTTAAAGATAGGCAGCCAAAACTAGATAAAATCTACAGGATGTGGTCATGCCATTGATTCCTCTAAGACCATTATAAAAGAAAAGCATTGAGTCACAAGGAAAAGTAGAATTCTTGATCCCATTTCTAAAGAAAATAATGGAAGCTTTTTAAGGCAAATCTCACTAACTTGCTAATATTGAAGGGGTTGAGATTTGAGGAGTAATTTCCTAAAAATCCTCTCTATCAAAAAACGCCAATAATTCTCTATTTTTCTTTCAAAATGAACCTCAGAAATGGACTGCGCTGAATGACAAGAAAACCAACTAAAATTAGTAACAGCATACTCATTGCCTAGAGCAGCATAAAACTGATGGGTGATGTGATTATGACAGACAAATCCTTATTCCCATTCTAAATTCTGTCTGCTAAATAAATAAGTAATGTCATCAATATCATTTCAGCGTTACATTCAGCTTCTGTAGCAGCTGCAGTATTGCTGCAGCTCCACATTGCCTTTGCTCCCTCACTGTGTGGCACTGCTCAGATTTAGTTTGGGCTGATTTAGGACAGGTATTACTGTAGCCAATAAACTTGTGCCATTCAGGCTCAGAATCCAAATATAATCACTGGGGGTCAAACTGCATACATTTTAAGGGCATAACAGAAACAAATGCTACAGTACTCTTGCCACTAACAATGACTCCAATATTGACTCCTGTCTCTGACTCTTGTTCTTTTACACCAGAAACTTTGAAGTTGTCAGTGAGAAGGGTACTTTCTGGTTCAGCATCCCTTTTTCTTAGAATCATAGCACCATAGGGCTAGAAGGGACAGCAAGGGTCATCTAGTCTAACCCCCTGCCAGTTTTAGATTTAGATTTGTTGTGTCTAAACCGGGGTGGGCAAACCCATGGGCCGGATCTGTCCCATCAGGGCTTTGGATCCGGCCCATGGGATTTCCATCCCCGTGGCGCCGTGGGCCCCCTGCCACTCCCGGAAGCAGCCGGCACCACGTCCCTGCGGCCTCTGGGGGGCAGAGGGCTTCGTGTGCTGCCCTCGCCTGCAGGCACCGCCCCCTGCAGCTCCCATTGGCCAGGAACAGGGAACCGTAGCCAATGGGCGCTTCGGTGGAGGTACCCACAGGCGAGGGCAGTGCGCGGAGCCCTCTGCCCCCCATCTCCCAGGGGCCGCAGGATGTGGTGCCGGAGCAGCGCAGGGCTAGGGAGGCAGGGAGCCTGAAATTCACCCCAGAACAAAGGATAGGAGCTATGGCCAAGATTTTCAGAAGAGATTAATGATTTTGGAGGGCTCAGGTTTTGGGTTCCCTACTGAAGACACCTGAAAGGGGCCTGAGTCATGCTTGGCACTTGCTAGAACACATGACTTTGGGGCTACAATAATTCATATTGCAAGATAACTAGAACTTCTTGCGTAGCTCACAAAATTCACAAACAAAGGAAAGGGGTGTTTAGAAAGCCCGTAGTGATATAAGCTTTATTGTAAAGATATGAGGGTCCTCAACTACAGGTGATCACTCAAAAAGAGAAAGTCATGACTTTATACAGAGTAGTCACATTATCATCCAAGATACTGTAGCTATTTATTTAACTCATATTTGAACATAAGTACACTGTGGTATTTATAAAGTTAGATCAGCCTATAGGCAGATTAAAAAAAAAAAAGAGGCAAATAACATGATGTTCAGACAATTAGACCCACACTGCTCTCTCAACATTTCTAAATTGTCATTTTTAATTTGGAGTTGGTAAGGGACAGGAGAGCAACCAGTGAAAGATGTGATGGTGACATTGTGCCAATAATTGGGAGCACAACTGGGTAAAAAGGGCTGGCCAAGAATTGGGAGGATGCCTTGCTTTGTTCTAAAGGGAGAGGCTGTGTTATCCAGTAGTGATGTCACACCTTTCTCCCTCTTCTACATTGAGTCAGTTCTAATTTTCTTGCAGCACACTGAAAGGACTATGAAGTTGCTGTGATTGCCCTTCATAACTGACATGGTCCAATATGGTGGCTCTGGGGTCATTCACATTGTTAAGTCAATCACAGGATAATCAGTTACAATAGACTTTAAAGTGCTGTTACTGGACTGGATCCCAAAAGACACAGGCTTCTTTCAAGTGTCAGTTTGCACAGATGATCCAGGACATCTGTCACATAATCACCCCAAACTGGAAATCCATGAAGAGGGCTGAGGAATTGGTAACTGTTTCGGAGGAATTGAGAGCTAACATCCAAGTGGATGTTTGGAGGTACAGTGCAATTTATTTTGGGATCATCTGAAACTTCTGGTTATGTAGAATACTCCAAACTATTTCCGGTAATAGCCTTGGCTTTCTAACTGGATGGTGAAATGGTGCCTTCTGCTTTTGATAATATTTTCACTGTACTACTGTGCATCAGGTTGATTCTGTATGTACCTTCAGTAAAACAATCCTGTTTTTAGGGTTTTTTTTTTTTTTTTTTTAGTGGAGCCACAATATTCCAGAAACAATTAAATCAACAAATATAAAGATTAACGTAGAGACAGGCCACTCCTCTTCCATGACTAGAATTCTGGAGCCAATTCTGGGAGTCAAAAATGCCCAGGATTGTTTCAGATGGGGTTAATATTTCAGATGTAAACAGAGGCACATTATATTAAATGACTCAGATATATTTATTGCAAATCTGCAGGTTACTGAACTGCATAGTGGTGGTAAGACTAACCAGTAAAGCAATTTTAAGATGTCTCTTGAGTACAGGTAGATAAGGGTGAGGAAGAATAAAAGCATCCTGTGGTGTATCATCCTGCCAATGTATATGTGGCTATCGCCCTGGAATGAAGGGTGTGGCGTATATGTGTGTATCGTGGGGGGGATCAGTTGTGTATGACATGCTGTTCTGCCACTTCCCCACTGCGGGAAGCTAGCCCCCACCCCTCCCCTTCTGCCCAAGGCCCGTCCCGTCCCCCCCCCCGCCCACCACCTCCCACTCCCCCTCAGGAGTCCAGAGCACCCCCAACGCGGCCGCCAGCCCCAGAGCGCCGGGCAGCACGGTCTGAGTGCTGGGCAGGCAGCGCAGCCCCAGTGCCAGCTGCCCCGAGTCCCCGCAGTAGGCCGGCCAGCCCCAGTCCCAGCCTTGGGGCTGGCCGGAGCATGGGGGGGGAGGTACGCCAGGCTATTTGGGGAGGCACAAACTATGATACCCAGCCTATGATACCCACCGCTCATGGCCCCACCGCAGGCACAGGAATCTCTGCCGGGGGAACGGGGCAGGGACTAGGTGGTCCAAGAAAGGAATGGCAAGGTGGGATTGTGGAGGGAGATGAATAATGCTCTGTGGAGATTAAAAGGAGACGATAATATAGCCACAGACTATATTATCCGTTCTGCAAAGATCTCTCTGTGGTGGGCAATCCTCCTTTAAATGGGGGTCCCCAGGAGCAGCTGTGTCTATGGGGAACCATTAGGAGTGACTACTATCACTGATTGGGGAACACTGGGACCAGAACTGCCACAGAGGCAGAGGGCTTCTATGCAGATAGCCATGGCCTCCCATACATCCCAGGGAACCAAGAGGTTTGGGGTCATGTGATGGGGTTTACAAAACCCTCCTTGGGTTAAAGGACAAGGGGTTAAAGAACAAGAATGGGTCTAGGTAGCCCCACACCAGGCCTGCAGAGCATGCTCCAACTGGATAGGGAGCTTAAAAGGGAGCCGCTCAGCTCAGGAGAGGAAGGAAGACAAACCTATCCTGAGGGCCCCTGAACAAGGGTGCTGAAGAAGCCTCCCTGTGAGGAAGAAGACTGCCTGCTGAGCCCAATGGGGCTGAAGGCTTAGTTGTTTTTCTTTTCTTTTGCTTACTTATATTGGCCTTGAAGACTCTGGGGGAGACAGATGGTAGGAAGTGACCCAGGAAGGCAGCTCTGGGGCACTCCAGAATGCCCAACATTGTTGTCTCTCATAGGGTCCTTGGTCATAGCCCAGTCGAGTGGGAGGGCCTTGATCTCCTACGAACTTCCCTGTTATATGGAAGGGAATATGCCTCATTTCCACCCCACCTCCCCCTTTAGTAAGGAGAGGGTAAGGATTCTGAGATCTCTGATGCAAGGATAAGCCACATGCAAGGGTTAGGAACTGGACTGAAGGCCCTTCCTGCCAGGAGGTGAGAGACTGGAAATTAGGTGCGCTCTCCACTAGGCCACCTGGCCCTTCGAGGCCTATATGACGGGTCAGCTTGCATGTTATAAATACCATTGCCTCCTGCCCTCAAATTGAATGATATGGATGAATTTCTAGGATGGGAACCCCATGGGAATTTTCTTCCGTTGAGTGTCTCTCATAGGAGGGAATGATCCAGTCTTTTCCCCATCCTACACTACAGGAGAAAGGGAACTACCTGACACTGTAGAATTCTCCAGTAGCTAGTCAAAGATGGCATTTCAAGCTGAGAATTTTAGGCATGGTAGAGAGCAGGAGGCATTAATGACTCTCAGTAGGCACTTCACCACTTTCAATGGGTGTGTGATATGTCAATCAGTATGCACATTTTCTCTGGTTTTACCTAGGCGGGAATACAGGTTGCCTGCACATGCCAGCCATGATAGTACTTTACTGCTCGTTTGGACATGAACTCTTTAAAGATTGTAACTATTTTTGACCAAGTGCAAAAATGAATTGCAATTATTTGGTGTGTATGGTGGCTATATCAATACCAAATAAATCTAACGTGCAGTTCAAAAGATGTCTTTGTGTGATGCTGAAATAAAAGGATCTCTGCTGTCTTTGTGCAGTATTTTATTGCAATGTATGGTTACCCCTCCATCACTGAACCCTTAATAGGGAAGGAGAGCTATTGTCAAATTAAGTAGACCCACATGCGTGCAGCATAAATCCATATAATGAAAGGAGCCATGCATGGGAGAGTGAATGGCTGCCTTAAGGAAAAGGTAGAGAATATGAAAAAAAAAAAAAACCTGCTGAGCTGGAAAGGTAAGAATCTCTGTACTCGCCAAACTGTTATGCTATTTCATAAGGAGAGATATTGAGTAGCTTTTTGGAACTAGCATCCTTAGTCTTGTGCGCTTCTGAATCTAGGTCAGAGTAGAGCTTTGCAAAACTCTATGGCTTAGGTTTGGCAGTTTTAGTTTGCAGGTCTTCACACCTTTTCAGATGAACCTGAATATTGTGTCAGGTGTACACCAGTATCATCCTGAGGGGAAATTCAGGGCAGGCGCAAGGTATGGCCAGTGATCCAGTGCAGTGAGAGGGATCTGGGCTGAAACACTGCATGGGACGGCTACAATCTACATCCACTCCTCCAGTACACAGTCTGAATGGACAGCCTTTCTAGTTATGCCTGAGGACTCACTCACTCTCTCCGCCTCCAATGTCTCTCTCTCTCTCTGAGCAAAGGCCTTATATGCAGGCTTTGATCTGTGTCTAAGATTTGACCCTCTACACACCATGCTAATTTTTCCAGCCTGCCTTTTGTCATCAACTACTGCTGAAAATTACCCTGCTATGTTTGAATGGCAGAACATCATTAAGAGTATACATTTTTTACCAGTCAAACAGAAAATTCACAATGAGGATGAGCTTGTAATTACACACATGTCAGAACAGGGAGCATGATAGTCTGCTTAGATTTTCTTGAACATTTCTTTTGAAGAATTTTTTGGGGAGGGAGGGAAGAGCTTCCTGTAAATCAACTTTGGCATGAAACTTTTGTAAATGGTGCCCAACATCCATCACATTCTTTGTTCAATGTTTTTCCTACACATAAAGAGCTGACAACGTGCTACTCTATGATTGATGTACTTATTTCTTCTAAACTATCACTAACCAAGCATATCATTTTTATACAGTACATGTATATTCCATTTCCTACGGTTTTGACTATTAAGCAGGCTCAGCCGTGGAAAAAATGTTTATATACTGTTAAGAGGATCTAACTTAAAGCCTTGAAAAACTTTTCATTCCAGTTTTCTTTGTTTTTAAGGGCAGTGAAAGAAACAGAAGACTAGACACTCCCAGTGATGCAGGATGACACTCTTAAAAATGCATATCAATATATGTTAAAAGTTCTATTGTCAATGGATCCAGCCAGCAGCTACTTCAGACTTTACACAGTGTTAATGGGAATATTATAATTCATATATTCTCACATTATAAGAGAATGACATTTCAGGTTTGCAGGCTCTCCTGACAAGGTATAACATATTTATCTGGGTTTTTATACCATGCTCTTATCAACGTAGGATCTGAACAACTATTGACATAATTACAATTCATATATTCATACAATGCTTAGGGGTCTTCCAGTGACATTATATCGAGCATCACATTACTGCTCTACATAGATGTTTGAAAGAACATATACATTTAAAAAAAAATTAAAATCCCATTGACTTAGTATCAGGTCTCGGGCACTTTCGGACCTGACATGATGGTAATGGATCTGTTGCAATTCATATGTGTTTATGATATACGAGGCATTTGAGCTGACATTGAATCAGGTCAGTGGGTCCATTGGACAGGAGGCAATGTCAATGGAACACTTATGTGTTATTGATGTCAGTCGCAGAATAGATAAAAACATTATCAGAATAGCTTTTGTCTCTATTTAAGTTTTTTTTTCTTAAAAGGCAAACAGCACCAGCCCATAGTAACCACTAAGTAACTACAAAGTTTCAGTTTTTCAAACAAGCCATTTTGAGTTCCAGCAAATCAAGGAAGTGACTGAAACCATCTCTATGCAAATATTTTCATATGAGAAAGGGATTAAACAGGAATATGTTGTGCCTGTAAAAAATATATGACCACATATAGTCCTGCAAATCCTTATGCACATGAGTAACTTTACTCACATCAGGAAAAATGTTAGCCTTTGCCTAACATAACTCGTGTACTGTCACATTGAATTCTATGGGCCTGATTCTACTGCTGCTTCATGCTGCTCTGGCAATGTAAAGGGGCTTTCCAAAGTGAGCAGAAGCCATGTTAAAGCTCCTTTATCCTGCCTGCCACATGTGGTGTAAAATGGCCTGACTGTAAACGAGAATCAATCACATTGAGACTACAGGCATGCTTAAAGTAAAAAGCATATATAATTGTTTGCAAGCTCTGAATCACAGGCAGTCCGTTGAATAAAATGGGGAAAACCCTGTGAGTAAAGTTACTTGCAGGGTTTATTCTTTTATGTGGGTGACATTCACCCCTATATCAGCTGCCAGAGTAAGGACGGCATATGACTTAAGTCCCACTTGAGCTCTGTGACCCTGAGCCAGCAAAGCACCTAAAGCGTGTTTAATTTTAGGTGAGTAGTGCCATTGATTTCAATGGAACTACTTGTGCTCATAGTTAAGCACTTAAATGCTTTCCTTCATCAGGATCCATATGCATAAATCCTGCTCTTGTATAAGACAGTTGTGCACATGAAGGGATAGGCATGCATGCATTTACCCCATTTTAATATTCAGATTTACTTTTTTATGTGTGTGTAGCTTTTACAGGCTCCTCTGCGATCTAAATCCCTACACTTGCCCCTGAGGGAGAAAGTCCAGAAGAAAATATGAAGAATGGTTTAAAAAAGACGATTATCTCCACGAAATACAGGGACCAAGATTTCTGTGGCCCCTTTATATAAGGCTAAAGAACATGCATTTAGAAATGGAAATGGCTATTTGCCTAGCTCTGCCCTATTGTACAGATTTTTCCTCTTACCATGATATTGACAGAGCACTACATGCCAGTTCACTGGGCTCAGGAAAAGTGTAGCAACCATAACTGTTAACCATTTGAGCACCTACCAGCAAGCCCGCAAGTGTCACATGCTGAAGCGTAGGAATGTGGAAAGTGAGGAGACAGTCTTATTACTGGTTTAATAGATAATCTGATTGATGTTTTGTTTGCTTTAGTGATAATCCCCCTTTACTTCCCTTGCTCCTGTCCCCTCCACATTATCTTTTCCTCCTTGGGGCCCTGCTTTGAACTAGGAATGCTTATTGGGTCATTAAATCCTTAATATTGTATACTGACAGTGCTCTCAAAGATAGGGTGCCACGTTATCTTGAGAACTGAAGGCCCAGTAAAAATAAATATCACTAACTGAGGATTCTCTGTTCCTAATGCCAGGGAGCAGACGACACCATGAACAAGGTCAATAGCACCCCAGCAGAAGTACTCAGCCTCTCACACACAAGCCACAAAGTGGACTGGGGATTACAAAGCATTATGAGCTATGATTTCATTTAATCAATATCTTATGAATCTCAAACTATAGTTGTTACATCTTGAACAAATATCAGCTAATATCAATTTTTTAAAACTCCCTGCTACTGCAGATTTAAAAAAAAAATCACCCAAAATCATTTGTATTTGATGGCTTACATGAAATGAGTTTGTGGTCTCAGACCCATTCATAGTGGACAAAGTGACTGCTTCCCACCATCTTTGCTGGCAGCCTCAGTAGAAAGTCTAACACATAAGGCCCTGATCGTGCAAAAAAACCTGAAGATTACAGTAGTCCCAATGAAGTTAGTCAATGGGACTACAATAGACAACTCATTTGTACGTGTGCATGGTTGGGATCTAAGTGAGCATGGAAACTGAATTATCCTCTGCCTCTCCCTCCTCCCAGACCTGAAGAAGAGCTCTGTGTGACTCGAAAGCTTGTCTCTCTCACCGACAGAAGTTGGTCCAATAAAATGTAGTACCTCACCCAACGTATTTCTAATATTCTGGGACCTGCACGGCTATAACTACACTGCACATCTCCAGAATAGCATTGAGGCAGAAGAGCGTAGGCAGACTCACACTCTGAGTCTGGGCTGTGGCTGCTAAAGATGACTATCCTATAGAAGGCAGTTTGTAGTGTTGTTGTGGCCATGTTAGTCCCAAGATATGAGACAAGAATATAGAGGGCTATCAGTTCAGCTCCTTTCATAAGCACCACATTCCATAGTCTCAAAAGTGTACCTGCCATGAACATATACCACTTTAGTGATAAAGACTGAAACCTAATTGTTCCCTCCACTCCCTTGCCTTCCCTGAGTTTTTAAATACTTTGCTGATAGTAAGTGGCTGCGACAGTTACGCTAAAGAAATTCCTCTCGATCGCTCTGCTCATCATTTTTCCCTCTTCACAAACTACACAGTCTAGTATCGTAAAACAGATAACTGAACATTTTTGCCACCAGGTTCTTCATTTTTTAAAAAACATTCCCCCTCACCCCCAGCTCTTTGAAGTAAGGAGAAAAGCCTGTGAGGTCTCTATCCTTATCTCCCCAAGAGAAAACAAAGAGAGTTAAAGGAAAATGTCTTCTGCAGAGAATGCCTTTTCCATGCTTCTCTCCCTACTGTGTGCCAAATAATGGCATCTGTTCCTGCTGTTCTTTTGTTCCCCTCATTCAGCGTGTCTTCAATTTCCTGTGAAAATTTGTGGTTTTTAAATCCAAAGGTCAGGTATAACATTAAGTTTAGTTTGGAGGATTTGGACTTGTTTCTATTAGAAATATTTTTTCCAGACCTCCTTTTAAAATTCACAAAAGGCTTTAATTTTCTTTTGTACTGTGTGTGCATCACATGCTATGGTACACTTCATTGGGATTCTGGTTAGTACTCTGGGAGAGAACTACCTGTGTATTGATAAGCATTAAAGGATTTACCTTCCCTCATCCACTGGTGAAGTTCAGTGTGCAGTCAGCAGCACAAGCTCCCACACACGATCATAAGCATGGAGAAGGTACCTTCACCAGGGCTAAGAGGGAATTCAGGATGCATGTAAATCCAGCTAGGCTTCTTCTAAGGACAGGTTTTAATAGTAAATAGCTAAATTTCTACTGAATTATGTATGATGGTTTTGTGCAAGAGAAGCTGAACTCAGATCACCAGATTCATTTTTCTTAGTGCTTCAAGTTGGACTCAAACTGTGATCCCTGAGCTAAAATGTCAAGGCTCTGTCCAGTAAGCTACTCAGCCCATCTGTTTGCTGGCTTTATACACTTTATAAGAGGCAGCCTGAAATGGTTCAACCGTTGATGTATTGTGTGCAATTTAGGCCTCCCTTTACTCAGTATTTCCCAAAATTATAATAAAAAATGAATATTTGTCAGCTGAAAGGATGCATTGAGAGGGTGGTAACAGAGAGAGAGAGAGAGAGACAGAGAATTAAAGGCAAATAAATCACTTTGTTAGAAAGCTGGGAATTGCCAAGTCCTTCGTTGATTTCATTAAAAAAAAAAAAATTACCGGTGTATGTTACTGCATATTTACTTCGGTGCTAAGAAAATATGTTAGACAATGAGGCCTAGTGGGGAGAGCACTGGACTGGGACACAGGAGACCTGGCTTCTATTCCCCGCTCTGTTTCTAGACTGCTGGATGATGTTGGGCAAGTCATGTTACCGCCCTGTACCTCAGTTTCCCAATCTACAAAGTGGGGATAATGATGCTTACCTCCTTTTTAAAGTACTTTGAGATCTATGGATGAAAAGAGCTAAGTGCTAGGTATCATTATTATTCCACATAAAAGGTGGCTTTTAATAAACATGCTTATAAAAATTGTGGCAAAAAGAATTTCTTAAAAGCTACTGAATTTTAATGAAAGTCAGAATAAGTTTTAAAAAGGAATAGTACATAAATGACTCCTTCTCCACTGCTGTGGGCTTGGCTCTGAGTAATACCTGCCCTTGATTCCCAGGTATAGACTCCAAACTGCACGTCTTGACTCCTTAGTTCTGACACCCTATGGATCTGGAATATTCTCTCTTGTTTGGCCAAGAGACGGATACTATTTCTGGTTTGAAGGCTAGTCTTAAGACATTTGTTCTCAGCTGCATGCACAGTTCAATGGGATTTTAAGGTGTATTTGTTAGGGATTGTAAAGCACCTTAGGATACATCGTATGAAATGGCCAATATAAGAGCGATGTGTATTGTGTTACTGTACATCGCATTATACAATACGCCTCAATTCACTATTGGGAACCCAATATATCACACAAATCTGGCCTATTTTATGAACAATTGTAGACACCTTTGAATTATCTCAATAATGTTTAATGATTTTCACAAAGATCTCAAACAGCAGCTGATTTTCTCGGTTCTTTCAGTTGCTATCAAAAACTCAAATTCTGTTGGATAATTGAAACATTCTCCCCCATTACAAAAATAAAAAGTGGAAGACGAATGCTCACATCTTTCTTTTGTATAACATAAACAGAGGTTGTATGAATTCACTACCTGTAAGGTGTATTGAATTTTTAATCATCTATATATTTATGGTAAAGAGTAACAAATTACTTATAGCACACAAAAGCTTATGGCATGCGATTATCCTTAATTAATGGGTAAGTGCAAGGCTTTATTATTCAATGAAACTGATTTATTATCTTAATTCTCAGATGTTCTGCTTCATGTTTCCATTGAAACCATTGTTTGCACCATGGTAACCGGCAACCACCATATGTATGTGATCTCTTTTATGACCTATACCTAATTAAATTTTATTGTTATCTTAAAGCTAAAGTATAAACTGTGCAAATAGTGCAGTGGTAGTTTCCGATACCTATTAATAAGGGATAGGCCACTGTACTGTGTTGTTTCTGTAATAAGCAAAGCATACTTTTTGTGTTATTATAACTCTGTCTATTTTTTCCTCAATGCTTTTGTATCTCTCCCTGTTCTTCCTCCCTCTGTGTGACTGTACACTTGCCTACCTGTCCCTTGTCTCTTCTATTAGGCACAGCTAGTTAACTGAAAGGAAGTGAAAAGAGCTGAAAGCTAGTGGGTGTCGGAGCTGCCTAGTCGAGAGATCCCCAGCTAATTGCTAGTCCTAACAGGCACAATTAGCCGCTACAAGCCCTTTGAGATGGCCCTGGGCTTCTCTCAGGTAACAGCCATCACTGGATAAAGGCTGAAATATGCTCCATTTAGAGAGACACTTGCAGACAGGGATGTCACAGGCTGCCAATTATGTTCTGCCTGTACACAGTCACTTCCAAGAAAAGGCAAGACACACACACCTGGAGTTAAAGGGACAAGATGTGTACTATTTTGAACTACACAAGTACAGGGCTTGTAATGATATAACCCTTTCAAATTAGGCTGTGTCAATTTTTCAATGATCAGTTTTTCATCAATATCAGTCATTGCTTTTAAAGTTTAATCCACACAGTTAGTACCAGGAAACTCTGTGGGAGATTGGTGTATATTATGCCTGCTGTACTTGATGTTGCTTTAAGTAAAGTTCAGCCATAACCACACAGACGAAGATGATATAATCAGCCTATTCTCAACAAGCACAAATACACCTGTGATATATGCATTGTTCTAAGTGTAACCTTTCTGCCATGTGTTGTTGGCAGCAAAAAGAGTCAAATATCTAGGGGTATCTTTCCCAGAAACCTGGGAAAAACAAAATACCTTCCTTGGGCTGCCTTGACAAGCAATACTTCCCCTCTCACAAGGAAAAGTTTAAGGAACACAGCATTAATTTGGGAAAACATAACAATCGTATACCAACAATATGTTTTTACAAAATAATAAGCAAAATACCTACCGCTTCAGTATCTTTGGGAGTAGTCCTTTGCCTCAGTTTCCCTACCTGCCAACATGAACATCCGGTGGACAAATGTCCCTTTTCCATGCCGCATTCCCTCCTCCCCTTTCTGTGTACCCGACTCACAGTTAGCAGTCAGTGGACAGTGAAGTCCTGAGCCCAGAAGTGCACTTGGGCAGGTCCATCTCCAGCTCCTAGGGGGAAGTGCTTCCTGGCTTTTGTAGAAAGACATGTTTCCACGCCTCACCTCTCACTGCCCCAATATCTCCACACATCACCTTTAAACACAATACTGGGTCTGGGTCCGGGTCCTCAGGCTCCTAACCCAGCATTAAGGGTGGTGGCTAGGGGACCTTACCGTTACCTCTACAACCCAGATCCAGGTCCTTCCCAGAATTCACTCAGCGCTAATATTAGAGTACAGAGGGGGTTAAATAGCATATACAACCCTCGAGCAGAGTGCTTGATGCCAAGGATTCCCAGCCTAACCACAAGATCATAGAATCATAGGACTGGAAGGAACCTCGAGATGTCATCTAGTCCAGTCCCCTGCACTCATGGCAGGACTAAATATTCTCATTCGAGACCATCCCTGACAGGTGTTTGTCTAATCTGCTCTTAAAAATCTCCAAATGGAGATTCCACAACCTCCCTGGGCAATTTATTCCAGTACTTAACCACTCTGACAGCTAGGAATTTTTTCCTAATGTCCAACCTAAACCTCCCTTGCTGCAATTTAAGCCCATTGCTTCTTGTCCTATCCTCAGAGGTTAAAGAGAACAATTTTTGTCTCTCCTCTTTGTAACAACCTTTTACATACTTGAAAACTGTTATGTCCCCTCTCAGTCTTCTCTTTTCCAGACTAAACAAACCCAATTTTTTCAATCTTCCCTCATAGGGTCATGTTTTCTAGACTTTTAATCATTTTTGTTGCTCTTCTCTGGACTTTCTCCAATTTGTCCACATCTTTCTTCAAATGTGATGCCCAGAATTGGACACAATACTCCAGTTGAGGCCTAATCAGTGCAGAGTAGAGCGGGAGAATTACTTCTCGTATCTTGCTTACAACATTCCCAGCCCAGAATGATGTTTGCTTTTTTTACAACAGTGTTATACTGTTTACTCATATTTAGCTTGTTGTCCACTATGACCCCCAGATCCCTTTTCGCAGTACTCCTTCCTAGGCAGTCATTTCCCATTTTGTATGTGTGCAACTGATTGTTCCTTCCTAAGTGTAGTACTCTGCATTTGTCCTTATTGAATTTCATCTGATTTACTTTAGACCATTTCTCCAGTTTGTCCCGATCATTTTGAATTATAATCCTATCCTCCAAAACATTTGCAACACCTCCCAGCATGGTATCATCTGCAAACTTTATAAGTGTACTCTGTATGCCATTATCTAAATCATTGATGAAGATATTGACCAGAACCGGACCCAGAACCGATCCCTGTGGGATCCTGCTCGTTATGCCCTTCCAGCATGTCTGTGAACCACTGATAACTTTCCAACCAGTTATGCACCCACCTTATAGTAGCTCCATCTAGGTTGCATTTCCCTAGTTTGTTTATGAGAAGATCATGCAAGACAGTAGCAAAAGCTTTACTAAAGTCAAGATATATCATGTCTACCGCTTCCCCCCATCCACAAGGCTTATTACCCTGTCAAAGAAGGCTAGCAGGTTGGTTTGACACAATTTGTTCTTGATAAATCCATGCTGTTACTTTTCACCTTATTATCTTCTAGATCAGGGGTCGGCAACCTACGGCACACGTGCCAAACACGGCACGCGAGCCGATTCTGAGTGGCACGCTGCTGCCCACTGAGAGGAGGAGGAGGAGGAGGAGGAGGGGCGGAGGGGCCGGAATGCACCACATTGTGCAAAGAAGCAGGGGAGGAGGGAAGCTTGGCTGCCGCAGGATCAAGCTTCTGCCTCCTGCCCCCGCAGGGGAGAGCCGTGGGGAGGGGGTCCCGGCCCCCCGCCCCACTCAGCCCCCCCGCCCACCGCTCTCCCCTGCGGGGGCAGGAGGCAGAAGCAGGGCCGGCTCCAGGGTTTTGGCCGCCCCAAGCAGCCAAAACAAAAAAAATCAAAAAACAAAAAACAAAAAAAGCCGCGATCGCGATCTGCGGCGGCAATTCGGCGGGAGGTCCTTTGCTCCCAGGCGGAGTGAGGGACCGTCCGCCGAATTGCCGCTGAATACCTGGACCTGCCGCCCCTCTCCAGAGCGGCCGCCCCAAGCACCTGCTTGAGAAGCTGGTGCCTGGAGCCGGCCCTGGGCAGAAGGTTTGTCCTGCGGCAGCCAAGCTTCCCTCCTCCCCTGCTTCTTCGCACAACGTGGTGCATTCCGGCCCCTCCTCCTCCCAGAGGAGCAGAGCCGAGCGGAGCGTGCTCGCTGCTCCGTAGAGCAGGCAGAGAGAGGTAGGGACGGGCCTGGGGGAAGGGGGTGGAACAGTTCATATCCCTCCCAGCCCCCTGCCGTGAGCCGCTCAGGGCAGGGGACTGGGAGCACCCCCACGAGCCGAGCACCCCAGCCTTCTGCCCTACACCCCCCACCCCAACACACACCCATCCCTCTGCCCTGCACCCCCCACACACCCCCAGCCCTCTGCCCTGACCTCGAGTTGCCCCAAACACCCAGCCTTCTGCCCTGCATCTCCACACACACCCCAGCCCTCTGCCCTGAACCCCCCCACACCCTGCCTTCTGCCCTGCACTTCCACACCCCCCAGCCCTCTGCCCTGACCTCGAGTCCCCCCCCCCAACACCCAGCCTTCTGCCCTGCACCTCCACACACACCCCAGCCCTCTGCCCTGAACCCCCCCACACCCAGTCTTGTGCCCTGCACGTCCACACACCCCAGCCCTCTGCCCTGACCTCGAGTCCCCCCAACACCCAACCCTCTGCCCTGAACCCCCCCACACACCCAGCCTTGTGCCCTGCACCTCCACACACCCCAGCCCTCTGCCCTGACCTCGAGTCCCCCCCCCACACCCCAGCCCTCTGCCCTGACCTCGAGTCCCCCCCCACACCCCAGCCCTCTGCCCTGACCTCGAGTCCCCCCCTACACCCAGGCCTCTGCCCTGAACCCCCCCACACCCAGCCTTCTGCCCTGACCTCGAGTCCCCCCCCAACACCCAGCCCTCTGCCCTGAACCCCCCACCCAGCGGGCTGAGCAGGCTGGCGGCGTAAGATCAGCATTTTAATTTAATTTTAAATGAAGCTTCTTAAACATTTTGAAAACCTTGTTTACTTTACATACAACAATAGTTTAGTTATATAATATACACTTAGAGACCCCTTCTAAAAAAACGCTAAAATATATTACCGGCACGCGAAACCTTAAATTAAAGTGAATAAATGAAGACTCGGCACACCACTTCTGAAAGGTTGCCTACCCCTGTTCTAGATGTTTGCAAAATGATTGCTTAATTATTTCCTCCATTATCTTTCTGGGTACAGAAGATAGAAACCTTTCTCTCCTCCCTCCTAAGCATCCAGCCCCATTGCCCAAGCATGCAAAAGTGAGGTTTTGGTTATGACAACTCCGCACTTAGGGCATACTAAGCATAGTTTGTTGCCCTTTTGTCACACAGTAAGGATTATATTTCATTACTCCCTACATCCAAAATTTAAATTAGTCTTAACCAAAATGCCCAAAATATTCACACTGGGATGATGGGTAGCAAATATGCAAATAAGGCTACACTCATTCTATCTCTTCCTCCAGTTCACCATTAGCAGAAATCTCCTTCCCTAGAGCTTCAGAGTGCCATAGGCTTACATCAATTTTACAGAACAATTAGAAGGAAAAGGTACAATTTCAAGTGGACTCTACAAAATACAGTGTGCATGGTTAATGGTAGCATCATGCAGAGCTGAAATGCATACATATTTACACTAATAACTTCACATTTCAGGGGTTTACAATGTCAGCATAATAGTAACTAGATGCAAGTCACAGTCAATATATTAACCAATTACTTCCCATTGGGAAGGACACATTCAAGCCTACATTTTCACGTTTGGGTGACCAAAGTTAGGCCCCTAAATCCATATTTAGGCTCCTGTGTGAAATTTGCCTGCTGTTCAGAAATTCTGAGCACCCATAATTCCTATTGCTGCCAACTTCTGAAAACAAAGACATTCATTTTAGGTTCTTAAATGGTTCAGTTGCCTAACTCAGACACACACATTTAAAAATTATGTAAATTCTTGTTTGAAATCCTAAAGTGCCAATTTCTCTTTGTTTCTTTGTGGGACTGTACCACAAAGCTAACTTTACATTGGAGGAATGTTATACTGTCATTACTGTAAAAGATAAACAATAACAATAACACTGTAACAGCTAAAAATACTAGAACATAGTTATATTAGAACTGAAATCAGGGGAATCCCTAGAGATAGCCAGCTGGATACAAAATGAAGTACTATGAAGTGACTCCATGACTGCAGAATACTTACTCCATATTTCTACAGAGCACTTATTCCTGCATTGCAGTCACAAGGAGGCACCAGAAAAACAACAACAACAACAACAAAAACAGCAGAGGAAACAACATTGTTTTAGAATCCAGGACTAAAACACCGTAGGAACGGTGGGAACGGAATTGTTTCTATTAGAAACAATAGAAAAACCTTAGCAATTCAGATCAAATATCAGAAAAACCTTCCATTTCAACATATACAATGATGAGCACACAGTTAATTTACTGCCAAGCACATCAAGAAAGAGAGAGAGGATGGAAACAGGATGATTCATAGTCTGGTAGCAGATAATTGTTTAAAACATCCTCATCAGGACTAACGTCATTTAAATGAGATGCCTTTTGGCCTAACTCTGGGTCAGATTGTGCCATCCGGTTTTAAGTAGAAATCTTCATTGATGCCGTATAGTCCTGTGTTAGAATATGACGTCACAAGTTTGAAAGGGTGTGCTCCTTATTATTATTAATGTCTTTAATAAGCGTCACTTTCTTCAAAAAACCAAACCAAAACACAAACAAAAAACCCAGAGAAGCTTGGAAACCCCATGACAAGGATTCTGGGTGCAGTGCCCATATTTTTTAGTTTTGCTTACATCAGGAAATAGATATATGTCAAAATAAAATTAAAAACGGTGTCTTCCATTACATTTGGTGTATGGTGATGAGACATTCCTGGCCTCGCAACAATGCTAATGTCACTGTTACCTTCAAAATTAATAGAGAGGAGGGAGACAATAATTTAATGTGGGATATTTAAGAAGTATATGGAATATCTTTAGAAAAGGAGAGGAAAATAAGAGGATCAAATTCAGCAAGGATTAAATAAATAGGTCCCCGTCACTAAAGCTCTTTTTTTAAAAGATCCCAGAATACCTTATGTTGGATAAAGAGTTCGAGTAAAATCCTGGCCCACTGAGTGTTTTGTCATTGACTTCAGCGGGGGCTTGAGATTTTATAAAGTTTTCAATTATATTAATCCTGCCATGTACAAAAGCTGTGTCCTTTAGTCAAACCCTGTTACAGATTTAGTACTAGAAAGTTTTGCACCTGTGCTTCATTAATCTTGTCTCCTAGACCTTTCAATTGTTTTTTGAACAGTTTAAGGGGTCTTTGTTCCAGATCTAACATGTCTGATGAGAGCAGATCCATCTTTGATTTAATCAATCAAATTTAGAGATAGTAGGCTTTGGAAAGCTGAAAAAAATGCTACTGATGAAGCTTTTTGAACTGACCCTGTTGTAATTTGTTCAGGGGTAGGTCTCCAGTTGTCTAACTGCTTCAAACGCAATAATGGAGAATTGAGAACAGAGCGAGAAAAGTTGGGCTTGTGGCTAAGGCACTTGACTGGGATCAAGAAAATATGATTAATTTCCTGGCTCTGCCACATTCTTCTTGTGTAACCTTGGAAAAATCACTTCCTCTCTGTGCCTCTGTAAAACAAGGATAAAGACATTTCCCTACCTCACAGAGGTGAATTCAGTAATGGGTTTGAGACACTCATCCACTATGCTTACTGAGAATTAGAACTGGTGAATTTTTTCCCCAAAGTTTCAGTAAAAATTTCCCACAAAAATGTTCCTTTTATGCAGGTAAGAGGGCAACTTAGAGAGAGGCTGAAATTTTTCAAAACTTTTAGATTATGACAAAAAGTTTTCACAAAAAAATTCAATCTTTTCATGAATTGTTTTCTGCCTTTTTTGTCCAGCTAAAAAGTACTAAAAAGCCTTTAGAAAGGATAAATAAAATCCCGTAACCCCCAGCTGAACTCTGAGGCTCAAACCCATGCCAACAGGGAGAATGACTTATTTCACACAGAAGAAACATACAAAAAGCCAGTACAACAGCAGCAGCCAGGAACATACCTACACAAGAACAATCCATCCCCATCCCCTCCAACTTTCAGTGTTATCACAAAGGCACCACAGTTCCAGCAGCAGAATGTATGCATCTGATTTGTGTGCATTGGAATCATAGAATCATAGAAATGTAGAGCTGGAAAGGATCACAAGAGGTCATCTAGTCCAGCCCCCAGAGCTGAGGCAGGAAGAAAGTAAACCTAGACCATCCCTGACAGGAGTTTATCCAAACTGTTCTTAAAACCTCCAAGGATGGGGATTCCACAACCTCCACTGGAAGCCAGTTCTTAACTATCCTTATAGTTAGAAAATTTTTCCTAATATCTAATCTAAATCTCCCTTGCTGCAGATTAAGCCCAATACTTGTTGTCCTACTTTTGTGGACATGTAGAAAATTGATCACCATCCTCTTTATAACAACCCTTAGTATATTTGAAGACTGTTATCAGAGCCTCACTCTTCTTTTTTCAAACATGCCCAGTGTTTTAAATCTTTCCGCATAGGTCAGGTTTTCTAAACCTTTTATAATTTTTGTTGCTATCCTCTGGGGACTCTCCAATTTATCCACATCTTTGTGGCATCCAGAACTGGACACAGTACTCCAGCTGAGTCCTCACAAGTACGCAGTAGAATGGGACAATTACCTCTCGTGTCTTACATACGACACGCCTCTTAATACATGTTAGCTTTTTTTGCAACTGCATCATATTGTTGACTCATATTCTATTTGTGATTCACTATAACCTCCAGAGTCTACCGCCTAACCAGTTATAATCCCATTTTGTAGTTGTGCATTTGATTTTTAATTCCTAAGTGCAATGCGTTGCATTTGTCTTTACTGAATTTATCTTGTTGATTTCAGATCAATTCCCCAATTTGACAAGGTAAAGTTGAATTCGACTCCTGTCATCCAAAGTGCTTGCAACCCCTCCCAGCTTCGTGTCATCTGCAGATTTTATACACCGACACTCCCCTCCATTATCCAAATCATTAATCACAACATTGAATAGAACTGGAGCCCAGACAGACCCTTGCAGCACCCCACTAAATATGTCTCCCCATTTTCACAGCAAGCTATTGATAAATACTCTCTGAGTATGGTCTTTCAACCAGCTGTGTACCCACCTTATAGTAATTTCATGTAGATCACATTTCCCTAGTTTGTGTATGAGAATGTCATGTGGGACTTTGTCAAAAACTTTACTAAAAATCAAGATACATCACATCTACAACTTCCCCCAATCCACTAGGCTAGTAATCCTGTCAAAAGAAGGACATTAGATTGGTTTGGCATGATTTGTTCTTTACAAACCTATGATGGCTATTACAACACTCTAATCCTGTAGGTCAGGTGTTCTCAAACTATGGGTCTGGACCCCAAAGTGGGTCACAACCCCATTTTAACGGGGTCGCCAAGATTGGTGTTAGACTTGCCGGGGCCCCAGGCTGAAACCAAAGCCCGAGCCCCACCACCCAAGGCTGAAGCGAAAGCACGAGGGCTTCAGCCCTGGGCAGGGGGGATAAGGTTACATGCCCCCTGCCCAAGGCAAAAGCCCTGGGGCAGCTTTGGTCCCCCTACCTGGGGGAGTGGGGTTTGGGCTTCGGACTCCTGTCCTGGGGTTGCGTAGTAATTTTTGTTGTCAGAAGGGGGTCAAGGTGCAATGAAGTTTGAGAACCCCTGCTCTAGGTGCCTACAAATTGATTGCTTAATCATTTATTCGAGTATCTTTTCGGGTATTGAAGTTAGCCTAACTGGTCTATAATCCCTCAGTCCTCTTTGTTGCCCTTTTTACAGATAGTACCTATGTTTGCCATTCTCTAGTCCTCTAGGACCTCTTCTGTCCTTCATGAGTTCTCAAAGATAATCAATATTGGTTCCAATATTGCTTCAGCTAGTTCTTTAAGTACCCTCGGATGAATTTCATCAGGCCCTGATGACTTGAATACATGTAATTGATCTAAATATTCTTTAACCTGTTCTTTCCCTGTTTTGTGTTCCTTTCCCCTTGTTGTTAGTATTAATTGTGTTAAGTATCTGGTCACAATTTACCTTTATAGTGAAGATTGAAGCAAAATAGACATGAAACATTTCAGCCTTCTTGATGTCATCTGTTATTAGCTCTCCTTCTCTGCATAGTAGAGGACCTATGCTTTCCTTCATCTTTCTCTTGTTTCTCTTGTATTTAAAGAACCTCTTCTTATTGCTTGTTATGTCCCTTGCTAACTCATATTGTGCTTTAGTCATTCTGATTTTGCCCCTACAGTCTTGTGCTACTATTTTGTATTTATCCTTTGCAATTTGTCCATATTTCCATTTTTTGTATGATTCCTTTTTGATTTTCAAGTCATCAGAGAGTTTGTGCTGGAATCATATTGGCCTCTTACTATTCTTTCCATGTTTTCCTTGCATTGGGATAGTTTGCTGTTGCACCTTTAATACTATCTCTTTGAGAAACTGCCAGTTCTCCTGATCTCCTTTTTCTCTTAGATTTTCTTCCCATGGGACCTTATTCACTAGTTCTCTGAGTTTGTTAACGTCTGCTTTTTTAAAGTCCATTCTCCTTATTCTGCGGCTCTCACTCTGTCCTTTCCTTCGAATCATGAAATGTATCGTGTCATGATCATTTTCACCCAAATTGCCTTCAGCCTTCAGATTCAAAACTAGTTCCTCCGTTAGACAGAATCTAGTTTAAATATATCCCTCCAAGACTCAGTGATGCCAATAAAGTCATAATTTAGCTTACGCACTTTAAGATGGTGAATAGATTCCCCCACTGTTTCCCCTCTTGTTGCAGCTATGACCTTACTGTAATTTTCCGTTCTCCACCCCCCTCCCCAACATCTAGCCCTCTGTTTTTGTATTCCTATCTGTGAGATTTTGTCACCTGCCCCTGCATTGGATGTGGAATTCCCATTACTGGAGGTTTTTAAGAACAGGTGAGCGAAACACCTGTCAGGGATGGTCTTCGTATACATGGTCCTGCCTGAGTGCAGGACTGGACTAGATGACATCTTGAGGTCCCTTCCAGCCCTAATTTTCTATGATTCTATGGGATACCATACTGTGGTTAAAACACAAGACTGTAAATGAGATTAGAATTCCTAATTTTGCCACAGGATTCCTGTGACAGGCACAAGATACACTAAGGTCTCCTATGAAGAGCTGTTCAGCACAAAATCTCCCATGTGAAATCAACGGCAGTTGTGCCTACATATCCCCTCTGAAATCCAGACCCCAGATTTCTGGGCCTCAGTTTCCCTAACTTTATGACCTGACAGGAGTTGTGATACTTAATTCATAAAGGTCAAGTTTTTAAAAAAATGAAACAGCAGCCTACAGTGTGGTGTCTAAGTGCATAGTTAGATCCTAAACAAGCAGGCTAATGTTCCAAGTGTGGAGTGTTCACCACACCTCCCCCCCGATGACTACAGGGAGCGGTTGTGTGTAGCACACTTTGACAACCAGACTATTTATTTAGGAGACTAAATCAAGGCTCAGGAGCTTAAATTTTGGGCCCTGTTTCTGAATCCTGGATTAATTTTTTTTTCGGGAGCTTAGAGATCCTCAGGAAGCTCTATTGAAATGAAAGGTACAATTACTACATTATTATGCTCAAATAAATGTGTTAGTCTCTAAGGTGCCACAAGGACTCCTGTTCTTTTTGCTGATACAGACTAACACGGCTACCACTCTCACTCTGAAACCTACATTATTATGCTTTGTGAATAGAAAAAAAAATTACTTGCTGATGTTGGTGTTACCTTCTTGAAATCAAGACTCAGTTTGCTATCTTTGGGGCCTATGGGTGGCATTAAATCCTGTTGAGGAAAGATGCTTTGGTGGTAGTTTTCCTATGTGGTTAGGGGAGAGAAAAAATGCTAGCGTTAGCAATATCTGAATAAATTTAGTCTCCACTTACTCTCATCTTCTTGCAATAATCAGATTGATCTTTCTTGCAATAGTTTCGTGAATCGGATTCTAGATAAAGAGATCCCGAGAATGTGTAGGTACATAACGCATTACCTCTTTATCACGATCAGTACTTTTTTTTCCAGTCAAGATGTTTTTTATTAACTTTTCTACAAAAAATGTACATTCCATATTAAAGGTTACACATCTTTCAAACAGATCTAAGCCTATTACAGTAACAATACAAGGCAAACCAAGAGGTTACATCAGAAAACTAAAGTGAACGAAAGAGTGCCTTTACTATTAAAATGTGTCTGTTCACTTTGCTAGTTCTAGTTGTGTCTTTCATATATTTTACACATTTGCAACCAAATTAATAACAAGATATTCCCCCGTATAAATTTTAAAAAGCCTTACGCTTACTTATTAATTAAAAATAATGGAATGCCATAAGCTTTTGTGTGCTACTGGTACTGTAATTTGTTACACTTCTCTGTAACAAATATATGGCTGATTAAAAATTCAGTATACCTTACATATATTAAATTCCTACTATACTGTGAATTGGCTCACTTTACTCATTCTAGTAGTTCCTCAGAATTCAACATAAGCAAGATTTGGCTTATGTATTTAAAAAGAAAAATATGAGCATTCATATTATAGTGTGTGTGTGTGTGTGTGTGTGTGTGTGTGTAGGGGGCTGAGGATGTGGGGGGAGAGAATGGAGGGAAGTGTTTAAATTATCCAACAATTTGGCAGCCACTGGAAAACTTGAAAAATTCAAATACTGTTTGAAATCCTGATTGGCACATGCACATTATTTTAACACTTGTGGAGTTACCAGATAGAGTCAGAGTAAATACAGTTATTATTTTAAAAATTCATCGTTTGTCCTTGTAAATTAAACCGTTCTATCAGGTCAACAAAAATGTTTAACAGTCCTAGTAGACCATCTGTACAGAGACCATTGATATTTTACAACCTTGAAGTTAAAGGTAAAATCTCAGACATTCCTGCAAATCTGGAGGAAATCATCTCTCTCAGTACATATGGCACAAATTTCAACTTCTAATAGTTTAGGAAGAGTTTATGGCAGGCCATCCATACATTCACAGAACTTAAATTTGATGACATATGGGCCCCATCCCGCAAACAGATCTGCACAGATCTCTATCCTTATTCCTTTGTGGAGTTCCACTGATGTCATTGGAGTTCCACATGAGTCTAAGGGCCTGCATGTACAGCTCTGGCCCCAGGATTGACCCTGTGGTATTTACCAATTACTTAGCCCTGGTCTACATTACACAGTTAGGTCGAAGTAAGGCAGATTATGTCAACCCAACTCTGTCAGTGTACACCAGGGGTCGGCAACCTCTGGCACACGGCTCGCCAGGGTAAGCACCCTAGCGGGCCGGGACAGTTTGTTTACCTGCCGAGTCAGCAGGTTCGGCCAATCACAGCTCCCACTGGCCGTGGTTCACCGTCCCAGACCAATGGGGGCTGCAGGAAGCGGCGCGGGCAAGGGATGTGCTGGCCGTGGCTTCCCGCCGCCCCCATTGGCCTGGGACGGCGAACCGCGGCCAGTGGGAGCCGCGATCAGCTGAACCTGCCGACGCGGCAGGTAAACAAACTGTCCCAGCCCGCTAGGGTGCTTACCCTGGCGAGCTGCGTGCCAGAGGTTGCCGACCCCTGGTGTACACGCTACTGCCTTGCTCCTGCTGATGTAAGTGCTCTACTTTCCACCTCCACAAGAGACGTAGGGCTTATGCGGTGTAGTTAGGACAACTGCTTACTTACATTGGCTGTGGGCTGTTTTTTTGTGTGTGTGTCAATTTAATGGCTCCAAATTGACAAGAAAGTCCTCCAGGCTCCCAGGCAGGCTGCTGCCCACTGCCCAGGCTCCCTGCTCCCAGCCGGGCTGCCCCTCCTTGCTCCTGGTTCCCAGCTGGGCTGCTTCCCAGGGAGTGGGGAGTCAGGAGCCTGTGAAGCAGCTGGGCTCCCAGCGGGGAGCTGCAAGTGGAGCTGAGCGCCTGGAGTCTCAGCTCCCCACACTGCCCCTCTTAGGTCATGGAAGTGCTCCTGGGGAGGAAACGCATCACCAATCGAAGAAGGGTAGTGTGGACATGAACCACCGCAGTAAATACTTAAGTTTTTAGTGTAGACCTGCCCTTAGTGTAACATTCACCATGAACATGCACAAGGCCCATTTAAGTCTTCAGAAGAAGCACTGTGGAAATGCAAATATTGTTTTTAGTGAAACTTCTGAAGTTGCCCCTTACAATTTATCTAGGGCTTAAGTGGCATGTGGGCCTCATGCTGACCCTCTTTGCAGGGCTGAATTTCCCCCTTGGAAGAGAAATGGAGAGCAAGCTGATGAAATTTGCTGGTTACAACATTATTTTGGACTGTAAAAACTATGGAGGATTGTAATAAACTACAGCTGGTATAAAGGCATGACGACAGGGCAGCATGATAGCTAATGGCAAGTGAAATTCAGCTTGGATACGTTTATAGTAATGCTCTGGCGACAATAATCTAAAATTTCCCTTGTAAAATGATAGACACTGAACTTGTGGGCTGCTCTGAGGAAAATGGACTTGAATCATTCCAGCAAGCTCAATATGCACTAAAGGCCATGAGCAAGTGAGCTCATCTCACACATCACTGTGTGTGTTGTCACACGCATTGGTTATGCTCCCCCTCCCATGTATACCATCGTAAATTTAGCTCGGTACATTATAAGGGCATTTTACACACTGAAGAATGAGATACCAGTCACTAATAAAATGATATACCAGCCTTGATGGACCAATTGTCTTTTCCATTATGGCAACTCCTATGCTCCTAAAATGTTATCTTAAATTTCCATGGAGCATTTAATCCTGAAGGATTCACAAACATTTTAAATACCTTATGGACTGAATACATCAGCAGTGTCAATCATGAGGCCTGCAGTCTAGATCAAGCCCACGGGATAGATTAATGTAGTCCATACCTAGATTCCACAGAATCTAAGGTTTCATTTTACAAAGTTAAACTTCTAACCTATATGGCTGAGAAGATAATCTTCTAAATGTGTGCTCAGTGTAAACGGGTAGAGTTTTATCTTCCTGAGTCTGCAAAAAACAGATAGCCTGAAACAACAACTGAGTAGTTTGAATTCCCTTACCATCTCCCTTTCCACCACCACTATGCATCTCATTGGGTGTCAATTGTTAAACTTTGCATGTCAGTGTGTTAACTATTTAATTTCTAAACATTTTAGCAGATGAGAAAGGGGTGAAGCCCACAGAAGGGGAATATTGGGAGCTGCTGTTGGGAGGGAACCACAGAAGGAAGAAACGCGAAGGCAAAGAAAGTGCAGGGAAACAGAGAAAGGATGGAGAAGGAAGAAAAGCAAAGGGAAGAAACAGTGATGGTCTTAAAGTTAAGTACCTTTTCCCGCTGAGTGATAGCAAAAGTAACAATCAGGTAATTAAAAATAAATATGCTAATAACTAAAAATTTATTTACTGCATGAAGGCCACGTGCTTCTAGCCTTCATCTTTCTACAGACTTCTGATTAACATCAGTGGGAGAACTGCTATGGATTGAGGGTAGTACCTAGTCCTCAGTTGGACAATGGACCATAATTATAATTGCAATTTGGTACTCTCCACAGAATGAATTTGACTACCCTGATAACCCTATGGCCAGAAATCTCTTCAACCCATCATGGTAGAAGGATCTGGGGGTAGACCCAAGGAACTCCACCCCATAGGCAGTGTTTGGGATAGGAAGTGAAGAAGAATACCATATGCAGTTGAAATTGTTGGGGAAATTTTAGGCTGGCACAACATAATTACCCAAATTGGGCTGTAGTTAAAATGCTCAGAATAAAATATCTCCCCAATCAAAAAGTGCCATGAAATCTTTAAATGGTCAAGACTCCAATTTGATATATTCCTGAAAGACAGCACCTACAACAAAGCAATGGCTGAAAATACCAGGACAGAGCATTTGTTCATTACTGACTCAGAAAGAGGAGTGATACCAATTCACCAATAATGCTTCCTGCACTTTCACTTGAAGGGTTTAAGTACTGACCATCCTGGACACAGTTTAGTTTCCAACATCTGATAATATCTCAGCCCAAAATGGTATGGCTGTAGGCCATAAAGTAAGACGTGAGAAAATGAAGAGCCAAGGTCATAAATTTTGTGAGCCCACCTGACCAGGCTAGCATAGGC
The DNA here is from genome assembly GCF_028017835.1 of Emys orbicularis. Lineage (NCBI taxonomy): Eukaryota > Metazoa > Chordata > Testudines > Emydidae > Emys > Emys orbicularis. The sequence continues at coordinate 22,398,520 of NC_088696.1, forward strand.
GAGTGCATGTTTCCTGAATCACACTGAACAGGCATGTAAAATATCTGTTCCTTGATGTATCTGGCAGATGTGATGCCAGAAATATTTTTCCCCTGATTTATTTTTGTAGCTGTAACTAGTTCTCTGTACTAAACCTACAACCCTAAACTAATTTTAGGGCCATTTATTTTTATGTCTACAAACAGCAGAGTTACCCAAATGTTAAAAGCCCATGTTCATGTGGCCATAAAGCACTGCCAATGTAACTATTATATTTCAGATTTTAGTTATCAAACACTGACACTTTCTTGAGCACAGTTTTCATATGTTTGTGTCCCAACCTTTTTAACCATTTATTCAGTAAAATATACTTTGAGTAGATTAGAAATAAATAAATAAAAATAAATTTAACATACACCTGGAAACTCATAGTAACTAACTTCTGCTTATGAAGACAAGTATATATAACTTTATCATACACTCTAATTCAGTCACATGCTACAGTAAATGGAGTCAAATAACACACTATCAAACGGTCTAGATTTCTCCTGATGCATTAAATGCCATGCTTTATCTGTCAAAATTGACCAGTCATCACTCTATGTCTATAACGTGGCATCCAAATTTGCAGCAGTAGTAGGAGTAGTGGATACCACAGAATATGGATGAAATATTTTAATGTTCACCTTTTAGAATGTCATTATTCTATTATCCTAGTATCAAACTCCTTTGATAGTTAGTAACAATATTTCTAGCAATGCTAAGTGAGCTAGCTTTAACTGACTTGGCTGAAGTTACTGTATAGGAAAGCTGGATCTTGCTTTCTGTTATTACTATTGTTTGTACCTGGGTACTGTTTATTTCTTTGTATTGCTTAGCTTGTACCATTCCTTTATATATTCTGTAGGCAGAAAAGCTTGCATGGTCACTTTCCTATGGTATATGTGTCAACAAAAGATACATTTGGAACAATAATGGAGGCAACAGGAATAGATATGGGAAGAAAGAGAACTTAGGCAGTTGAATTCATGACTTGATTGATAATGCCTGGTAACACTGCTAAAACACTGATTGATGTAAATTCTTTGCTGAAGCTTTTTATACACTGCACAGGCTTGATTCCAAAAGATATGTGTTTTAAGGAAGCATATACTTCCCCTTTCTATTGATATCCCATTGTTAATACCAACTAAAATTCCTCACATGGATCATGGGGAAAATAGTGAATTACTCATCATATGTAATCACTCTTACTACATATTAATTGTGACATGAGGCAAAATAGACCTTAAATAGTTAGTAAACAATGGGCGGAATATTTCAAACTATATCTAAAACTGCTTACCAACAGTTGGAAGACGTTAAAAGTAAGAGAGTTTACCAAACCCCATCAATTGTCATTTCATTGATATAGAATTTGTTGGGGAAACTGCTGGGTGGGCCTATATTTTGAGATTAATTCTTCGGCTGCTTTGGCTGAGGAGACTTTCATCCTTCTCTATAACCTGTTCAAACACAGGTCATTCTTAGATCATTTGGTTGAGAATCACATTGATAGTTTGTACTTCCACTTTGCCTTCCATCCAAGGATCTCAGAGCATCTTACAAACATTAATTTATTAAGCTTCACTACACCCCTATGAGGAAGCCAAGTATTGTTACATATATTACTATGGATGAGCAAATTGAGGCACAGAGTAAGTAACTTCATTAAGGGCACACAGGGTATCTATGGCAGGACTGGAAATAGAACCCAGGTATCTTGAATTCCAGTCCTGTGTTTTAAGCACAAGACCATCCTTTCTCCTCTATTAGTATATTGCTTATGTCTGGCTGCACTGTCAGATTACAGCAGGCAGATGGTTTAGAGAAGGCACCAGTCAATTTCAGCTAGGAAAGCCATCATATGAAATACAGCACGATAGGGTTTTGAACAAAATAAAATGGGTGGCTTGCATTGTCATTTATAATGCACTCAGGATATTTAGCCAATCTGTTGGCTGAACTGAATGAAAATGCCTACCCTACCATACTGCTTACAGGGTACCTTGTGATTTAGAACTTCAGCTAACTGCTTTTGTTTTTCATTATTCTACTGAAATATAAATGCTGGGCTGTTTCACTGTAAGATTACCCTGAGGGGAGAAAACATTCCATTTTCATAAAATAAACTTCAATACATTATTTCATTCTTTCATTAGTCACTTTTGTCACTTCATATTTTGATGCTTTATAATTAAGTTATATGGAGCCCTGAGCATCTATGTCTAATAGAGTGGGTCTCATAAAAGGGTTATCTGGGGTAGACCCATTCACATCTGCTTCACATTCTTTAAGGCCAAACCAGAAGTGTTCATAAAGACACATTTTAATATGCTGTAAATACAAGTGACCTGAAGAAGCCATACACAACAGAACCATACTAATTTGCATTGATGAATGAGTGTAGATAAAAGAGGTTAGTAGACTAGCAAATGATAGGATGGAGCCAGTGCTGGTGATGGCAAATTTCCCATAGGACATTGCAGAAAAAGCAAGCCATCACTTGCCCTGTCCCTCCACTCAATGAAGCTCTAATCAACTTACAAATGGGTTGGAGACCGATTCAGGGTCTCACTGTACTTATGACATTTCCCCCAAGCTCCCCACAGCACTGGGCCCAACAATGGTAGAAGTTAAAGACAGCCACCAACTTTCTATTGCTGAGGACAATATGGGACAATCCCAATTTGATTCCCTCTCCTGGGCTCAATGCTACGGGGAACATGATGAAGATAGCAGCTCTACGAATTATTGCAAATGAGGTAGGTTGGAGGGTTTCCAGTTTTCCTGGTTCCCGTTAACTCCTTGGCTATAGCAGAGCTACAGTAGGAGCAGTGAGACTCTGGCCTTACTCTTCAACCCTCAGAGCACCACCAGCAGCTGCCTTTTAAAGTTGATTATCTCGGTCTGGGATCTTCAGTGACTGCTGCCAGAGATGTGGCCAAGTGATGATACGTGCTCATCCTCAGGCCCAACATGGAGCAGGATGTCACTCATAATGACCCACCCACATAGCTGCTCTGGATCACAGTAAACTGCAAACCTCCAAATTAATTTTCAGTGTGGGTTTGCAGATTACTGCAGTGCCAATAGGCAAGGTCTGACTGTACCTCCCAGTTACAGAAGGAGCCAAGTTAGTTGTTCATTTTACAACAGTTGCATTTTACTACTGAAACAAAAAAGTGAACAGAACAGTTTTCTACATTAAAATGATCAGTTAACAAAATTCCTTTATATATTAGCATCTAAATATTTTCCCAATAGACTTCTAATCTGCATTATTTTTAGTGTGCTTTATTTTTACATTGGGATTTTTGGCACACCCCCAGATTCTGTAGTTTCCTAAAGAATATGGACCAAAGTTTCACTCTGGACCAAAATCTCACCTCCAAATCCAGGGCCACAAGCTGTGATGTGTACAAAACCCACACAACAAAGTCAGGCCTTGATCCTGACATCACTTAAGTATGGGACTATTCACATGAGTAAAACTGCGCATGTGTTTAAGCATTTGCAGACTGGGGCCTGACATTTTAATGAGCTCAAGGGAACACCTGTGGTTAGGGAGACCAGACAGGAAGTGTGAAAAATTGGGACGGGGGTGGAGGGTAATAGGAGCCCATATAAGAAAAAGACCCAAAAATCGGGACTGTCCCTATAAAATCAGGACATCTGGTCACCCTGTCTGTGGTTGTAATCTTATTTCAAAACAATTCTCTGTCTTGGTCCCAAATAGATTACTATTAGAGAATAGGTAATGATGCATCTCAACATGGATTCATTAAAATATATGATCCTCTTAATAAAAATAATCTAAAAGAACACGAACAGTCTGAGGATATGGTCAATTTAGTATTTTCTAGAAAAAGGGTCCGAAACAAAACTCAAGATCAGTCTGACACCTTCCCTTCCCTATGTCTAAATGCATTGAGGGACAAGGGGATTTGGAACCAGGAACCTGTAACAAAGACTGTGGTCAGTACAGCTGACTAAATCAAAATCTCAGAGTCAAATACTCCTAAACCTTAGAGGTGGGTTTAAAATCCAAAACCTTTGTGTCTTGGGTCTACCTTTGTTAAAAATATTACATTTTCTATAACAAGGGACCAAAACACTGTAGCAATCCTGTTGTAAGATGCAGCCTTTGGGAACATTAAGCTACAATACCAGTGTTTGCATTTTTTAAGTGACATTTTTAGGATTTACTGTGGCTGGCTGGGGGAGGACCTCCCCTTCTATAATATTTATTGTTGTCTGCTATATCTTATAGTAAAATGGCATTATTTCCTCTATTTGATGCATCTAAACCACACATTGCATATAGAAAATGGTGAGGGAAATGATACATTTGTATAATGGCATCCACCATCCTTATACCACAGTTCTAATATGAACACTCGTCAGTATCACTAGTGATCATTTTAAGGGTGTTACAGTGCTTAGTTTGTAATATTTCACAATGCATCATTCACCACTTAAATCCCCTTCCTTTATTCACTTTACTCATTGTTCCTTCTTGTGCATGCTGTGTTCTTTCTGAAGCCTCTGAGTCCAATCCATTAGTTTTAGCCAAGATTGCAACATTCCCTTCTGCTGGCCATCCACCAACACAGCATGCTAACTTTATGACTGCAACAGAACACTGTGCCTAAACAAGCTCTCATGATTAGCTACTTCGGTCAACATGAATAATGGATCGCCTGGGCTGAGTCAGGCCTGAACAGGCTGGATAAGCCCTCTCCCTGGACCTACATGATGGTCCTTAAACACAGTCCCAATGTAATTTTAAACTTCACTTCATCATACTGATAGGCTACAAGCTACCATCCTATGAACACAATAAACACAGGGAAATAGATAAACTACTTTGAGAAATACTATGACAATCCCGTCTGGGTATGGAACACATGCCAGTAGGGCAACATTTTCAACTGCCCTCAAAGGCAGCATCTGAAATTGTCTTTCCAGTTGCAAGTGGCTGGGTGGGCAAAACACATGTTGGCAAGTCTAGACAGGCTGGGATGGCTAGTTAAGACAGGCTAAGTACTCTCTGTATGAACCAACCCTCATTTTTAATTTTCTTGAATTTTGAAGATAATAAAGTCTGAGGTTTTTTTAAACTTCATTGTTGGGTCTGGTTTATCAACCCTTCATTGGCCTTAAAATTCCTGCTATGAGAAATCTGTTTGCTTTAATGAATTTTGTTTGCATAGCTGACTGACATCACGTTAAGCAGTTATTGCAAAGTAATATAACAACCTAACCAATAGTTAACAGGTATAGAAGCTCTGACAAGGAATAGTCTGAAACCCACATATGATGCAATTCTTTCTGGCAAAGGGAAAAAGACAAGTGTAGGACCAATTTATGCATAAATTGGTCACATTTTCACACATAGCCCCAATTATCTAAAAAGGGTTGAACATTATATTTATATTGATAAGCTTAACAATGTTGAACCACGACTCTCGGATGATCTGTTACAATTCACATCCAAAGAGACCAGAAGGAATAATTGGAAACCCTCCAGCATTTCAAGAAATAGAAGCAGCCTTGAAAAAGATGAAAACTGCTGTACAAGGTCTGCCTTTTGCTGAAATTACAACATAAATTCCAAATGAAGGATGGCTAAGAATAATTCAACAATTACAAATTCCCTTCTAAAGACAGAAGGAATGCTACAAGATTAGAGAAATTGAGTCATCCCAAATGTCTCCATAGGAGTGGGGGGGGGGGGGGGGAGGAGATTGTAATGACTACAGGCTGAATGAGACACTTGATAGACTGTATCATTGATTGATTGCAGGAGGATTTGAGTGGACCATCCTGGTTTTGTGTTCTGAATATCAATAGTTGGCGATATAAATTGTGAAAATACTTGCAAATAATTACGGAAACCTCTCATGCTAATCAAAACTGTTTAAGTTAACCTCAAAATACACTCAACTTTTCCTAACTGACCACAGTCTTTTGACATGTTTTCTAAGGCAATGGCATCCCTAAATGCCTAACTGATTTTACTTATGAGTCAGGACTGCAAGGCCCACTAAAGAAGCGTAAGTATCACAAGTAATCAGTAACCAAACTTCTCTCCCCAACCCTTGCTTTAGCTGATGAGTTTTTGATTCTTTTTATGAACCAGTTTTATTTTCCAAAATCAGGGCTTACTATAAAAAGGAAGAAGCTATACCCAGAGGATTGCCTATAAGCAGCAGTGAAACCAAGGTGAAATCATATACAGGCTTTTTAAAATGTATTATAAAGGAAGAAAGATAATAACACCACCCATAAATCAATACAATATCTTAGAACAGACGTAAAGACTGTTTCCTTCCCCCTGTCCTTCTTCCAAAACTTAAGCACAGAAGTATAGGTATCACAGAAAGTCTGCTTTGGTTGCAGTGTCTAATAAAGCTGTGTTCCCATTTTTGTTGCAATAGCATTTGCAAATGAAAAATGATGTTTCAAAGAGAATTTGCCAAAGTCAGATTTGACACACACACCATTTCAAATTAAAAACGAAAGGCCAAAAATTCTGAAAATTGGCTAATGTTGGATGACTAAACACATATATAGGCACCTAAAGCAGTGGCATGATTTAGAGAGATACTGAACAACCACACACCCCACGTACATACACAGATTTAGCAATCTAACTTTAGATGGACAATTATGAACATTTTATCTTAAGTGTAGACCTGAGCCTGGTAGGCCTTGCTTTGTTTGGGCTCAAAGAAACTCAGGAAACAATATGCCATATAATATTCTAAATAGATTCTTATACCATGCTCATCACTGTAGCATCTGAGCATCTTCTATTAGTGCATTAAGCAAGATGACAACATCTGTCACATGTGGTTAGTTCTCTCATCCTCTCCTCAGGGGCAGAAGTATATGGAACATTATGCTACTGTTGGGTCCTGCCTAGTCTTGGAAGCCCCCCCAGATCCCTGATGGGCTAATAGGGCTTTGCACAGTATCCAAGAAACAGAAACACTTGCAACTTCCAGCTGATACTTCAGCCTCAATTAGCTGGTTTCTTGAGATCTTGGAGCCTTACAGGGCAGGTAGAGCCTAGAATTCTGCCCATCTGTATAAACTGGGTTTTTAAGTGTCAAAATCTGCCTTGTGAGAATACAAATAGCCAAATTTTCCATGGAAGACAGGTAATTCCTTAACTCGTGTCAGTAGTTGGGTGCCTAACTATTCAGATTTGCACAAGCAAATGCCAATTTACAGTAAGATTATAGTGCCATGATTGTGTGTGCGTAGGAACACACACATTTGTAGGGTATTCATTTGACGATCTCTAAAGCGTGTTACCAACATTTACTAATGGATCCTCACAACACTTACTCTTTGAGGTATATGAATAAATATTATTGTCCCATTTTATAAATGGGAAAACCTGAGACAGAAGTTAAAGGATTTATACTGACTCACTGTGTGATTTTAGTAAAGAGACAGGATTACATTTCAAGAGTTCTTAGCTTCCAACCCCATACTCCCAAAAAGGTAAAACCAGACTGGAATGTATCAATTGAGAGTTTTGAAATAAACAAAGACTTATGGGACAAAGTTGGAAAGGGATAGCTCAGGTCATTTGCTATTGTAGAAGGAGTCTTTCATCTCAAGTCACTGATATGAATGTGACAAAGATTAGTACTGGATAAACACCACCACAATTAAAGGGTGTTCTGCAGCCCACATGAAATTAATTGGTGGCCTCAATTATATTTAAAAATATTACCATAAACCTATAAAGAGACTGGACTGCCTAAAACAGAGTGGCTCCCCAATATAAGGACCCTGGAGCCCAGGCTATGGGCATGAAAAGAATGTACAGCAGGAAAGGAAAGAAGGATCTATAAAGTGGCATGATAAGGACAATAAGCAGAACTCATATGCTAAATTTCTCCCCCACAAGTTAATGTCCATTTCAGCCTCTAAATTTTTCCATGCATCTCATTCACTAGCATTCTATAAACTCTACAAATGCCCATCACAGGAAGGATTTCTAACTACTCCCGTCATATGTCTTCATTAAGCTTGTAGATGAATGAGTCCGAATTGACTGGAGTTAGATATAGATGGGCCGGGACCATAATCCCAGAGCTAAATAAACCTTTGAGGAAGTTCAGGTTTAGGTCCAAACTACACAGTTCTGTCCCATGTCTATATAGAGAGAACTTAAAACTCCTCTATTCAAACACACTGAGGCTTTGGAAAATGCAAATCCAGATCTGAACTGTGTGCTCTGAATGCATCTCTAGAGTGATACAAGAAAGGAGTTAATCCCATGTGGAGTTCTGTTACTGAAGATCAAAGGTTGCAGAGCCAGACAATGTCTAAATCACCATTGCTTATATTTTTAAATCTGTGTAGGCTAACTGATAAACAAATGTATATAACTGATTAACATGCATAATAGACTTAGCCTTAGCAGGCTAGGAACACCATGGTCCTGTTGTAGAGCAGTGAATGTCTTGGAGTTGCAGAACACTTGTTGCGTATGTGAATAATCCAGAAATATGAAGTAAGGCAAGGCACTCCAGTAGTTCATCTTCAGAAAACATGATGTCATTTATGTACAGACTCTTAATTCCATTCCTCCTCCTATTTTCCTTTCAAATATATGTTTTGTATGGAGTTATCCATTAGACAGCACTCTATCAATGAGATGTGTCATTGCTCTGTGTGTGTGTGTGTGTGTGTGTGTGTATCCTGATAAAATAAGCCTAATGCATATGTAAATCTGCCTTCTCAAGAAAAGTGTGTGAAAACATATTTGACTTGAAATCTTTCACTGCAAAAAGATTTCAGAAGGGTACAGATGCAGTTTTCCCCCAGTTAAAGACTGAAGCTGGAACCCTTATAACCTGAAGAAATGTATCATATAATGAGAAAATGTTATTGTAAAAACACAGCCAGAGCCTTCTTTATGGCTAAAGGGCACGGAACACAAGTCAGGGAGCAAGTATGCAAAAGTGGCTTAAAGGTGGCTGGTTGCTGGGCCAATCTCTGGCTATCTTAGAGCAGTCTAGGAATTGAAATGGCCACAGGAAGTCAAAAAACAGCTGAAAATCAGCATACTGCAGCCATGTCCCATTTCCTCCAGCCACAATCCCTATCCCTGCTGCGCAGCAGGGAAGCGGTGTAAGAACTCCTATGATAGCTTTAGACTTACTGATGAGCACCCTTATATTGAAGCAATCCTATTTGAGCCCATTAAAATAATGGCTTTTCAGCCGGATAACACTAGCATGGAAGTGCAAAGTGGCCACCTTGCTACACTTGCCTGAAGTTGATCTAATGGAAAAAAACTGATGTGGCCCTTGACCACAGAAAAAGGGAACATATCACCCCTCCAGTGTCCAATGGTTGGTTCCCCACAAGCCCTTCCCAATAACTCTTCCTTCTTCACAAAAGCAAATGGCAGAGTTTTCATAAAATAGAAGGCACACCCACCATGCCACTACGACTCAGCCTCTGCCCAGGGGAGAGCCTTGTTTTCAGAAACAGGGAGTTGCTGTGTTTGTGGCCAGACCAAGGGAGGTGTCAAGTGGCAGTCATAAGCACCAACATGGAAGCGAATACAAGCAGATGGCAACAACGTACCCAGACAACAGCCATATAGCCCTGTGAGGGTGTTGGGTGGCCATTCTAACAAAATACTGCAGACTGCTATCAGACGCTATTTTCGAGGATCTGCACTGATAGGGTTTAGTACATTTTTTTTTGATAGACAATTGATCATGGAGGCATACGAAAAAAATCAAATCCCCATCACAGTAACATGGATTTCACTCTCTAATTGATTTTTTTAAAAAGGCAAAATCATCAGCTGTTTTGAATGGGCTCTTAAATATGACCATTTACAATAATGCGTACGAAAAAAATGAGGAAAGGATTTAAAGATCTCATCTGGCAAATTGCTTTGCTGACAAATAGGTATTAAATGCAGTTTATCCTGGCCATAATTAGGCATCACTTTTGTAGCATTGTGATCATTACATCTTTTTTCCCCTTCTTCTTCCTCTTTTTAAGAATTTGCAAAAAATGACATAACATTAGTGGATCCCTTTTGGAAAGAAAATATACAGGCTAAGCAAATAAGAGGAACAATGTAAAATTCTTGTGTAATGATAATGAGGATAATAATAATATCCTCCCACAACTAGCTAACCAAATCCTTATAGTGTGATTCAGCCAATTTAAAAGTAGATATAAACTTCTGCACTGATCCATTTGCAAAAATGCATCTGTAATGCAAACTAGCATTTACATGCACGATTTTTGCAGTTCTAAGTGTAGAAGTCCATAATATAGAATAAGATTTTCTTTTTTATATCCCTATGCATCAGCTACTTTGAAACAATACTGTTCCTAATTCTTAATTTTAACTCCAACTTTATATAGAATGTTAAGGACTACATTTATAAAGAAGGGTTTCTTTTACGTAACACCATATTTAGGACCAGCTGGATAGACTTATAGAAATTGCCAGCTTTGAGACCACAAAAGGCATCCTTTTTTAGAAGAAAAGTGGAAGTCAAAGCTTTCTGTTTATAAAATATTTTCATGAGATCACAAATATCTCTTAGGGTAGAAAGTGGAAAATATAAACACAAGACCTTAGTGATCTGAAGATATGGTGCATTTTAGCTGCACCTTTTAAAAAAGATATCACAATAAATGAAACCTTTTTGCTATATCTTCCTGTTTAGAGCAGCAAGGTACATCCTACTACTACAAGTAATTCAGTAAGTCACTTTTACTGCATATCCCTCTGAATAAGATTTGTCTGAGTTCAATTTTTATTTTTTTTCAAATACATTCTTATTTATTTGAAATGACACAGTATTTACATCTCATAGCTTATTAACTCCAATCACCCACTTCGGTAATTAAAAAAGACATTGTTGTCTATTGACATTGATCAGAACACAGAAAGATGTGGTGAAATGACTCTAATGAAATATTTTTGTAAGTTGTAAGAGTGGATAATTATGGGCACAGAAAAATTAAATGTACTGCTTCTTTTAATGAAATCAATATCATATTGTTCAATTAAGTTAGTGAAGCATAGCTCAGTGATCACATAGTTTGATGTGAAATTGACAAATATTTTAAATGATTGTGCAGCTAACAGACTGCTTTATGCAGTGGTACCTGAAATAAACTCAGTTGTTTGCAGAGTTCACCATATTACGTCAGAGAGTTGATGAAATAAAGTCAAAATGATCTGTTGTAAAATACATTAGCCGAAAGGTAAAAGAATCACATTCTAAAGTTCACCTAAAGGAAATGGAGAGTTTTTGTCATTCAAAGGAACTTTTTTTTTTTCCTTTTAGTGGTGTCCATCTGTTGATTTTAAAAGAGATTATGTTTTAAATGGAACCACAATATTTTAGGACTTTCCCCCCACATGCAGCATTGTTCAAATTTCAAAGGACATTATATTTCATAACTAACACTTATTACTTATTGCCCTTTACAAAATATTCTTGGCAGAAGGTTAGAAACTGACATTTCCAGCTGAAAATAATGCACTGTCAAATAAGAAAACTGCAGGGTATAATTTTTAACACTCATATCTATTATTTTAAACATGAAACATTGCATCAGCTTGACATTAATTGATATAATAGGGACAGAAAAGGATAATGCAATTTTAGTGGCTAGCTACATTTAATTAACTGGCAGCAGTAGCCTGTGACAAAAGAAAACTCTACTACAAAAAATAAAGCTTGTTTGTACACCTCCTTTCATGCATTATTGAAACACAGTGTCATTATGCGATATAATAAGTGCTCCAACAGTCAACAACTAATAAATGCAGACACAAAACTTTCATAAAAGTTAGTAAATACAGTATTGTATGGAAATTCTGATGCATATTAGCTCTCATGTTCACTGTAAAATGTTTTATTATGAAAAAATGGATAAGATACTTATCTTTTAAATTGGAGTTTAATATTTTATTAGTGCCAGCACATCATTCTCATCAAATGGCAGGAAACTCTTTTTTGTATGGATATAAATGTCTAGAGTTTAATATTTCAACGATAAGTACCTACTACTGCATCTATCACATTGCAGCTTAATGGAATTTACTTTTTCTTAAATATTTATACTGTATGTGTGTTTGGTCATCAAATGATTGCATAACTCTGAGGTAGAACCGATAAGGCAGTGCAACAACCTTGTGAATTATTACTTTTTTAAAAATCCAAGTATTTAAAAAGTTTAATAAGGTATGGAAATGTAAATCCTGCCAATTTTCTAGCCTGGGATTCCCATGGAAAGGTAGCACTCTGAAACTGACAAAGAAAAGTTCTTCTAAGTGAACCTGAGATTGCTAAAATCATCCGACTTTCCCTAAGCAAATTATATTTAAAGAAAAACAGAATGACATTAGCGAGAAATATTTCCTGTGAATCCAAAACTTGCAGTAGTGAGCAAATTAATCTGAGCCCAGCCTCTGATATTTGGTTCACAGTGTAATGTACAGGCAGCATCATTCAGGTTCTGCAATACTGCAAACTATTTCATCAGTTCTGAGAAATGCTTTCTGATCCATGCTGATACAATTACCTAGCCTTTATTGGCAATTTAGACCTGCTTTTAGGGACATTTTAGAGCAAATGATGTTTTCTTGATATTTTAAAAAAGCAGCACTATTTGCTATACCTTTGGGATAAGGTAGAAATGGAGTTAGAGGCTCATTAAATATCTGATTGGTACAATGTGTTTTTTGTTACTGTGAACTAAACTACCAAAAATGAAGACACTTTACAGAAGGTTTTGCTCCCTCTTGCAGTTAGAAAGTATTTTGATTCTGAATATTTCTGGCATTTACAACTACTGTACTACTTACAAGGGTCTTAAAATCTGCCTGTTAATTGTAGGATGTGGAAACTTACCCAATAAATTTTGTAATATGAGCATATGAGAAGGACATGGTGTATCTTTCTTGGTTTATATAAAATATGGATATTCCGTTTATGATCCACAGAACCTGGATTTCTTCTTATGTTTCTAAGAGTATTAAAAAAAAAAGAATGGTTTACAATGATGGAAAATAAAACTGGACATTGTTAAATGGTTTTAGATAGAGATTAAAATTAAGTGACATGGGAAGCTATACAACAGTTTAATGAATGATGCAAACCCCTATAAAAGATTTTCTTAAAACTGGAATAATGTTAACTTGTGTTTAAACTTAATTCTGGCTGAATTTAACTTAAGCTTTTGATTCAGAATTTGCTTTTCTGAGCCTCAGTAAAATGGTAAAATTATATTCTTTTGTTCTATTCAGTGAAAATAATATATAGCTGAGAGTGGTTTCAGAATGTAAACTATATTAAAAAGGTTCTACAGATGTACCTCTGAATTGTGCATTTCTCTACAATAATCCTGCTGCTGGGCATTTCACATTAGTATTGTTGAGTTCCCAATGTCACACAGTTGTTTTCTGCCACGCTGGTCTTTGTAAATAACATAAAAGAAAGTGTGATAGCCCAAGAGCATAATATTGTGATAAATAAAAGCTGCTAATTTAAAACTCTTTTAGACAGAAGTGAGATACATCTCAAGAATACTATTCTGGTAAATAAAATCTGCTAATTTAAATCTTTTAAAATAATGGTTTCCAGCTGCTAGCGTCTGACACAAAATGTAGTACTATAATCTACTTATTTGGCAGACCTGTAACTGAAAAGACTCTGTTGCTGAAAATGTTATGGATTAGGAAACTTTTATGTTACATGTAACAAAGTCGATGGGCTTTATTCTACATCACTGAAATCAGTGAGAGTGAGATTTGGCTCTAAAAATCAGCAAAGTTACATGTTTTCTTTGAAAACTAGAAGGTTTTAACTCCATATTAATGAGGAGGCAAAGAATTAGTCCTAACTTCAGCAATACTGAGATCGGATACAGTTCAATAAGATGAAAAAACATTTAATAATGTTTGTTTTGAAATGCCAGTTAAACACTGTTTTTGCAGCATGTTTTTCACTTCCACATTCTGCAATGTATTGAAAATTTTATTGCTGTTAAAAAAAAAAAAAAAAAAAAAAAGGCAGCTGGAAAGCCTACCATATAGTTAACATTGCTGCAGAAACTACGGCAGGAAAACAGGCCAGGGAGGCAGTTTAGCCTTGCAACTGAGAGAGACCTGGAATGGATGCCAAATTCCAAAGATCTCTGATAGAATCCACAGCAATTGTCATATTCTGGAATGCAGAAAAATACTTTCAGAAAACACTGACTAGGAGGCCACTGGGTTTCATATAGCAAGAACACACATGCAAAGCAAGATCAGCCGTTCAAACTTCATTCAGTCAGATACTATAGTTAGGGAATTATATAAACATCATAGGTTTACAATCATAGGTTAAAAAACTAGGAGGATGTTTTGTGCTTCTCTGACCTTTCTCCTTATCCTCTCCCGCTCTGCAAACACCCCTCCAGCACAGATCCATGGTGGAGCTAGACTTCACCTACTGTATATGTGTGATAAGGGCTGTACTGACATGCCTTGTTAATTTCTCTGGCAAAGACCTCTTATTCTGCAGCCAGTCAGCAGGAAATTTAGGAAGATTGAGCATTACAGAGCTCTTTAAAAATGATGGACCCGATTCTCCACTGCCTTGCACCTCATGTAGGCATTTACACCTGTGTGCAGTAGTGCCAAGTGGGTGTAAAATGCTACCAGTCGGCTGTGGTTGCAGTTTACACCAACATTGCATAGTGACTAAACAAGGCTGCAAGACAATGAAGAATCAAGCTCACTATCTTCATCAAACTATTGATTGTGAAAAATAAACAGATTTGAAAAAGATAAAGTAGTACATGGTGTACTTGTGGCTTCTATCCTGACATCCTTATTCAGGCAGAAATCCCCACTGACACCTATGGCCATCCCTTTCTATCTCATCTATGCAGAAAACAGGTTTAAAGTTTACTTTTTAATGTTTTTTTTAATGTTAAATGTTCATTACTAGCAATTTTATCCTCCCATTTATAAAGACAACCCTATTCGTCATATTCACCATATACATTACTTGTACTATAAAAGATTATAATTAAGGGCCCAGTCCCGAAAGGTGCTGCGCAAGAGGGATTAGGCATGTTTAATGGGAGCTGGGCATACTCAGAAACCTTGCAAAAAGTGCTCAGCACCTTGTAGATTGGACCCATAAGTAATATATCATGGGACAACTCCTGACCTTTCGTGTGCAGGGGCACAAGATGTGAAAAGCAGCTGAACTCGCAGGGCTCCATTGTTGCGGGGAGAGGGAAGCAGGCACAGAGAAGCTACATTGCAGTATACGGCCTCTCTGAGCAGTGAGCCAGTGCTCCGTGGTAGTAGACTCTGTGGGTCAGTGCCCAAGGTAGGCTGGAGGAGTGTTGAGGAGATGGCCAGTGAGGCCCAGGGAAAAGTGCTCCTGGACAGTGTTCCCTCTAATTTCTCCCACCCATGTGAGGAATGAATTTTGTTATGTGCACCAATATGGAGGGGATGTGTGACACATCACATCCATATTGGTGCACATAACAAAATTCATGTGTCAGGGTGAGGCCGAGAGGTTTGGAGTGTGGGAGGGGGCTCAGGGCTGAGGCAAAGGGTTGGGGTGCGGGGGTAGGGAGGGATGAGGGCTTCGACTGGGGGTGTGGGCTCTTGGGTGGTGCCGGGAATGAGGGGCTCAGAGCCAGGGCTGGCTCCAGGGTTTTGGCCGCCCCAAGCAGCCAAAAAAACCCCAAAAAACCGCGATTGCGATCTGCGGCGGCAATTCGGCAGGAGGTCCATCGCTCCGAGCGGGAGTGAGGGACCGTCCGCTGAATTGCCGCCGAATAGCTGGACGTGCCGCCCCCCTCCGGAGTGGCCGCCCCAAGCATCTGCTTGCCAGGCTGGTGCCTGGAGCCGGCCCTGCTCAGAGCTGGGGCAGAGGGTTGGTGTGTTGGAGAGTGAGGGCTCCAGCTGGGGGTGCAGGCTCTGGGGTAGGGCCGGGGATGAGGGGCTCAGGGTTGGGACAGAGGGTTGGGGTGTGGGGGAGTGAGGTCTCCAGCTGGGGTTGCGGGCTCTGGGATGGGGCTGGGGATGAGGGATTTGGGGTGAAGTGGGGCTCCCCAGGGCTACGGTGGGAAGAAAGGACCCCCCCATCTCTCTCTCCCCACAGCAGCACCTGGGTTGGGGGGGAGAGGCGGCTCTCGCCCGGCCGCAGCAGGTTCAGGGCAAGGCTGGGGGAAGGGCGCCTGTCCCCCGGGCACGGCAGGTCTGGGGCTGGGCCGGGCCGGGCATGGGGGAGGGGTGCCACAGCAGGTCTGGGGTTTGGGGAGAGGCATGTCCCCCCCGCAGCCCTGCCACGTGCTAGGCAGCTGCACGGCCGCACAGCTTAGAGGGAACTTAGCCCACATCCTACATCTAAGTGGAGACAGGTTCCATAGCCCACATTGAGGAAAAGCATTCCCTCAAAGTGGGCTATGCAAATCCTCCCTATGCCATTATTAACTTAGGCTCACATTAAGAGGCACCCTTCACCAGGGATGCAAGAGGCCTTGTCATCATGCAGTTACTTAAAGGCCACTCAGAATGACTACATCGCACCTTTATGTGGGGGGGGGGGTTGTCCAGCTTGCTGGGGGAGAGGGACTAGAGTCTTAGGGCCAGGAGGGGAGCGAGGCTCAGAAGCTGTTGCAAAAAGGGGGAGTAGGTCAGCGTGATGTCGCTGATTCATCCCCAGGGGCCTGAGTTCAAAAAGGGAAGCACGGCAGAAGACCCTTTTTCCCAGTCCAGGCAGATCATGGAGCTGAACATGGGGTTACCTGCGCTGTACACTTTTATCTGCTGGGTAGTCCCAGACATCTTATAATAAAGTTGTGGCCTGATTAAAACCATATCAAGTGTTTCCTGTCCTTTCGGTATAGCTGGACAACAGCAGTCCCTGGGCTCCTGAGAGTACAGGGACTCCTCATTCCTGTCCCCAAGTGTGCAGGGAGTGGTGAAATCAGGGCTCCTACACTGGCCTGCAAAGAAGGGGTGGTTCAGTTGGTGGAGCAATCTGTGCGCTAGTGAGATCACATCTCTCTGAGGCAAAAATATTCCAGGACTCATCCGTGGGCAATGCGGCTCCTACCTCCACCTATGCAGAGCAGAGGCGTCGCTGCCAGAATGTAACAGGAAGCCTTTATTTATGGGAACAGGGGTTGCCTCTCTGAGCAGATATTAGACTAGCAATATAGAAAAGTTTGAAATAGTTAAGAGATAAAGGCAATGGAGAATTATTGAGATGCCATACCGCATCTATATTAACATGAGCAAATTATTTTGGTAGAGATTCAATTTCATAAAAAGGGTTTCAAAAGCTGTTTCATGAGCAGTAGAATGCTTGTTTTTCTTCTCACCAAAATGAATAAAAACTTTATGATATGTTCAGCACAGTACTTAAGTATTTGTTTTGTTAATTTCTTAAAACAAATTGGATTCCCAGTAAATACAAAACTTGGACAGCTGCATTAAGCAAGCAGTGGGGAAGCAATCTCATAATGATTATCATGTAAAAATGGCACTACAGAAGAATTCCCAGAATTTCATCCGAACAGTTATTGACTCTGTTATAAAAACTCCTATAAAATCCAATATAGATATTCCTGAAGGAAGCGAGAGAATTTCTAAATATGTACAACTACCCTCAGATGATTAAGGAAACATAGAAAGGATGAGACATTATTAAATGACAATAGAATTTAGTTGACATACTCTCTTTCTCCTTGATTTATTGTATTTGTAGGGAATTTATTGTATTTGTAGCAGTTGAAGTGGTTTCCCTTCCAGTCGGGAGGTTGACAGGTCAGAGAGAGTAGGTGGTATTTAGGGTTGAAAGAATTAGATTTTTATCAGTAAACAATGATAATTATTGATTTCGTCATGCACACACAAATGACAAAAATATTTTCATTAATAATAATCAACATTTACAGATAGGCAAAGTAAGCAAAATGCCACTTGAGAAATTATTAGAGTTCAATTTAAGGATATTTACTTTGTGTATTTTGACATGTGATGTTGTCAATTGGTGTTTCAACAGTTATAAAGCTTCAACTTTTTGAATATCAACATCTACTCTCATGTCTGAGTCCCCCATAACTTTCCACAACTGTGACAATTTAAATCAATAAAAATCTAAAAAATGCTTAAAACCAAGTTATTATCTGCCAAAACTTTCAAAGAACTAAAAACCAAATTTTGCCAAGTCTAGTGTAATTGGACCCATGGACAATGCTCAAACATCATGTACAAATATAGAGTTTGCCTGTCTCTGAACCTTGCATATGAATGAATGAGTTTGTGGGGAGAGTAAACACTGCGATGTACATAAGTCACTTGACAAGATTTTGACGCTTCACTGCCAGTAGGTAGTGATATTAGTGGGGGTGCTCTCATAGTTTTATGGAGCATCTGGTGCTAATGAGTTCCAAATCCCTCTCTCATAGTCTCTGGGATCTTGGGCAAGTTATATAAACTTCCTTTCCTGAATTTCCTCATCTGGAAAAAAGGGGATAATGGTACTTTTCCTACCTACTTCAATGGAACATATATTGTGAAGATTGATTAATATTTGTAAAGCATTTTGAACAAGTGTTATTGATGTATTAGGCTGTATAGTACCAGCAAAAGTAATGAGGAAGCATGGTTTATGCATCTGTATACTAAAGTTGTCACCTGTAGCCTCCTAACTTCTGTGCTGATTCTGTCTTTCAGAAACAAATAAAATAGCATTAGACAATGATTTTCATTTGGCTTTAAAGGGATCCATGAGATTTGTGTAGGGATATATGAATATGCTTCCCTTGGGGCTGGCATAATGGAGGTCAATAAGTAAATACTCCACACAATTGACTTGAGTTAGCAAACAGCCCCAACTTTAATTATAATTTCTTTAGCCTTGGGGAAAATCCCTATTAACCAGCAGAAGAACCCTTCATTTTATGGAGTTACTCTTTATTTATGTAACGGCCATAACAGGCTGCCAAGACAAAGGGGTTCCATCTACTGTATCCCCAAACAAATAGGATTTGGCCAAAACTGAAATCTTTCTCTCTCTTGTGAATTATGAGACTCTGACAAGAGCTGCCTCAAACTGTACCCAATGTTAAAGTTATTAAAGTGTCAACCCGTGTCCTATCACACTTAACATAAAGTGCTCCCATTCATTCCTCCCTCTGTGCTTAGGTTTAAGATAAATTATGGTCCCCCACAAAAGTTGGCTGCTGCCAAAGTGGACTCCTGTGAAAGTTGTGAAAAAGGACTAAACATCCATCCCTAATGAAAACACAGCTGCTAGGCAGAGCCTAAGTAACCCAACATCCAAAAACCGAATAAACCAACCAGTCTAGCCACAAATAATTGAGTTGGGGGGGGGGGGGATGCTAACAACTACCAAGATGTCATTTTGCAACAAAGGATCCTTTCATTTTGTAATGATGACCCTAATGATGTTAGTAGGTCTTGAATTTTGCCCTTCTGGGTCTAAAAGCATGAACTATTGCTGCTTAAGCTAAAGGATCAGGACTATTAGCTCATAGTCAGCTGCAGACTCAAATTTCAATGTATGATCTAGCTACTAGAGGACAAAAACCCACATGGAAACCAGCGTGGATTTCATCTACCTCAAACAGTGAGCACCCAGAACCAGTAAGGCAGGTTGATGGACAGGCGCATGGGTTTTCCTGTCTCTGCTGGGAGGAATCAGCACACCAAAAGGGAAATTCAAAATTCTGTTCCCTCCCACTACAGTGGCACCCCACCAAGATGGAGCAAGTAGGACAAATATTGCTCTCACTGACAGTGGTGTAAATTCAGAGTAACACCACTAACGTTGATAACTAGCAAAACCTTATGCAAACAAAGGATTAATTTACTCAGTGTCTACTACTGTTTCATTAAATATGACTTTTTATACATTAAAGATCATAACTGAAACCAACCCCTATGGGCACAGCGTTTCCATTGCAATTGTCACTAAAAAAACGTCATGCTTATGCCTGCACTGTACATGGACTTATTTTGTTCTCATTCACATACAACCTACTTTCTCATATCTACAACAAAAGACTCATAGAGAGTCACACTGTTCTCATTCAGACCTAATTTGTGCACGTACAAGTGTGTCATGGTTAAGAAATACAGTAGGCATGGGGGATTATGATCTCTATTTTCAAAAGTGGCTAGTGATTTTTGGTGCTTCTATGTCTTGGTAGCCACCTCAAGACACCTAAATGGGACCTGATTTTCAGAGAGGAGATGATCAGCAGTTTCTGAAATTCAGGCCCCATTAAGGTACCTCAAGTTGGTTCCCCGAAAGTGGAGGCACCCATAATCACTAGTCCCTTTTGACAATTTAGACCACGTTTTTTCAAAATATCAGGCTTAATTTATCATTATGCGTGGTGAAGGGACTATTTTAACTTGAAATTATATGACGGGGTATGTTGTGGGTCAAAGACAGAAAAGAACACATGCTGCTGGGTGCACAGAGAGAAAGAGCTTGGACTTCTGAACAGAACCTCCACCCGGTTTGGAACTTTGGGGGGTTTGAATGTGAGGTGTCGCCATTTGGCTCCTGAGGAGAAAGGGAGCAGGGTCACAGAGGGGGTCAGAAAGCTAGACCTTGGTCATGAGGGGAAGCACTGCCAGGCTCTTACAAGAGTAGGCTTTCCCTCCGGCAGTAAGAAGGGCTACTGAAAGCTTCTGTAATGTTTATGTTATGTTTACTCTGGTTAAATGGAAGGTTAGTGGTTTTTGAAATTCAGGAGTTGTAGGCATAGTCAATCAGTGGGGTTTTGAAGAGGTCTGCAGGGAGCTGAAAACAGTTAGGAAAAGGAGCAAGGATTACCCGGTATTCACAGGCAACTGTCATGAGCGGAAGATTAGAGGGGTAAAAAGGCTGTACTAGCAACCAGGAATCCCTAAGTGCCACCTGACTTCTGTGTATCTATTTTCTAAGGCTCTTCAGGCTGTGACTGTCCATACTGTTGTGTATTCCATAGTCAGTGCGAAACAAATACATGAATAAAGAATAACAACCGCCACTTTAGTGATACCAGCATAGATTTACAATGAACTATTATTTCAAATAGTGTTTGATGTTTACTACTCTAGAATTATGGATTTATGCACATTATACAATACAATAAAAACTAGTGAAAGAAAGACAGAAAGAAAAACATTTTCCCCAATCAAGTAAAATGTCCCAGGACTTAGCAATGGTGAAATGAATACAATGTTTAGTAACGTGGGAAATGGAAATCAAATGGTGCCTTGTGCATCATCTAAATCTAGCTTCCTTACTGTTTGGGGATATATAAACAAAATTAGAAAGCTATAATTTTGATTTTTTAAATAAAAATGATGGAAGATATACCTTGCAGGTAAGATGAATTGAATGTGTTTTTAATCTTAAACACATATAGAAAATGCATGAGTCTCTTGAATGATTTATACAAATATAATTGACAGAAGAAAGAATTTAACAGATTAATGCTACATAAGTCATTGATTTTCTAGAGAAGTACAGTACAAGATTACTGTGCATGCTTACTTCATTTTGAATGCTTTCTTTCCTTAGAGTCAGAGCCACCTAGTATTTTAAATTCCTTGCACTACATCAGGGTTATGGTACTATGTTACAAAGTTATTCAGAAACCTGATTGGCCATGTTCCTGCAATACATTTTCCTAACCCCAAGATAAAGATCCATGCATCTCTTTACCCTTTAAACAAAAAAGCTATTGTAATAGCATGTAGTGTGATGCATGGCATGAATACCAAAACATGTACATGCACTGCTAAACTGTTTAAGTATGGAAGAAGTAGTGTCTAATAGCATCAGGAAATTGAAATTTAAAAATTTTTCTCACTCACTTATTTGATGAGAACTGGGCTGCTGACAGGTGAAGCAGAAAGTCATTTTTCAAGTTAAATGCCAAGTGGTTATATAGCATAATATTCAGTCAAAATTAACCACCTCACTGCTGCATTGACATACAGCATATTTAATGGCAACAGTTTCCGCAAAGAAAACTATCGACCTTGGGGAGTCTTCAGAAAATGGAAAGAAAATTTTACTAATATTAAAAAAAGTGGTAATAGTCCCAATACCTCACTGCAGATATAAAAAAAATTAACTCATTGCCAAAAATGTAAGTATCTCACAGTGGTATCTTTATAAAGTGGCTCACATGCTGACCGTTTGTTTTAAGTTTTCATAATTTTGGTTAGTTTTATGTATAAACGATTTGGGATCTTCACCAAGTGATATGCGCAGAAGGCAAGTTTATTGCTTATTAGAAAAGCTTTGTACTTATTTCCATTTAAACTGATGACCACATTTACAACTATCTGTCAGATATAATTGGGAAATAACTTTCAGCTACATGAACTAGGCAATATGCTAGACATAACCTTAAGACCCAGCTACTGCAATGTCATCCATGTGTGCCAGCCTCTCACCTATGCAAAGCCCTGTTGACGTCCATGGGACTCTACTTGGGTGTATGGGACCACCTGAATGGATCAGATTACAGGACTCATGATGCAATCCTGGCTCCTTTGAAGTCAATGGTGGTTTTGCCACTGTCTTCAAAGGAGGCGAGATTCCACCCTTAAAGTTTGCAACAGTAAAATATATTTACATAGATTTGTCAGTTAATGGTTTATTAACTTTGCTTTTTTAACCATTTATTGGAAATGCAGGTAACTCCTGCTAGAATACTAGAATTACCACTGAATCCTGGTACAAACATTGCTTCTGGTTTATTTCTGTAAGTATCCTGCATCCAACCACATTTCAAACTATTGCAGCTGTGCAAGTAACTGATTTTCCATGCAGTGACTAAACAGAAAAATAATAATGGCTTGAACAAAAGTTTTATTTCTGCTCAAAATGAAATGTTTTGTTTTATTTGAGGGCTTTTTTTTTGTTTTTAAAAGTTTTTGTGATTAATTTGAACCAAATTTCAAAACAGAACGTCATTTTGAATTGAAAAGTCTAAATGTTTCATTTAGAATATGTGAAAACAAAACTTTTTGATTCTTTTTCTTTGATTCAATTCCACAAATGCAACATGAATTCACTAAATGTTTTAGTTGACCTGAATCGGCATTCTTCAGCAGTAAAAAGTTTTAGTTGAATTTCACTCAGCTGTACAGCATAGCTCTTTGAATATAGAAACTAGATACCAAGGTGGACTATAGAGAGCTGCACTACTCACTGCCTCACAAAATAAAAACTACAGACCTAGCTTTATTGGTCAAATAATCAGAATGCATAAAAGTAAATTCAGAGATAAAGCCAAGTTTACTCTTTCAAATCAAACCCGATAAATAGGATTTTAAAACATGAATACAACTCCTGAATGTAGTAGGAAAACAGGGAGGGAGAGGCAGGCAATGCAAAGGGGTAGTAAATGTATATATGGTTTAACTCTTTCTGCTAATCTTCCCTCATAAAAATGTATATGCAGCAGAAGGTATAGTTAGGAAGGTGAATGGCAGAGCAACGATCAAGAAACAGGACCTCAGGTGCTAGGATCTCCTGCTTTTAGCGGGAAGGAGATTTTTAAGCATTCTTATTATTGGTCTAACTCTGTTTACACTGAAGGAAAAGGGAATTTGAAAATGCCACTCTAAATATCTCCAGGAGTGAAAAGGGCCTCGGCTGAAATTATCAAGGTTGCTTAAGAGATTTTTGGACACCAGTTCCCAAAGGTGGCTTCAAAAACTTCAGGTCATTAGCATGTTAGCTTAACATGCACCAAAACCCACAGGTCTTTTTCATACACAATTTTCAGTTATTTGGGGATAAATAATTGTACATTCCAGACTAAGTAGCACAAACCTTTAACTAATGAATGTAAGAGAGTATACATTTTTAAACATTGAAACTTAAAGTCTTCAAGGGCAAGGAGAGAAAAGGAAGGTGTTGCAGAGAAGTTCATACATATGTCCAAACAGACACTTTTCAGACTTGCTTCTTTAGGAAGAAGATTGTGTTTGTGGAATTCTTCTTAGGAGAGAGACAGTAAGCTACAGAGACACATAATTTAATGTAGAAAAGGCTGGATAACAAATCTCCATAACACCAGCTCTTGTGTTTCTTTCTACTTTATAACTGCATAGATGAAAAGTTTAAACTTTAAAAGGTACTGTACATTAATCCTTCAAATACCAATCTTATCTGTTTGAGTGTCCCACAAGGAACTTTTTCCCTACAGACCTGATTGTGACATTCCATTCAGCATCTAAAATGTGACCTACAGATCCTTCTCCAGCTCTGCCCCCCTTTAATTCTGGTCCTCATGCCTCTTCCACCCTCCTTTTCCCCATTACTTCCCTTGTTCTCTCACACACAAGTATCCCTGTACCTTCTCCCATGCTGGCCAATAAACCTGGAATGTGCTCTCTGACCCAATATGTCACCAAACGTCTTATAAAACCCTTTTAAGACTTCACTTTTCCCCATAATCCTTCATTAAACAAGGATCTCTGCTTAATTCCCCATAAATAATGCAGTAGAAAAAATTATGAAAGAAATTTATGAATGAGAATGAATGACATATACTGTAATATTCAAGCATTCCTAGAACCTTATTGTTGGTATTGTCTTCCTCCCTCAATCGCTTTTGCCTCTTATTTCCCCACTTGCATCAAGATCAATTTAAATTGTCTGATTCTTTCAGGCTGGGCTGTGTTCTTGTTCAGCATAACCCAGATCCTGCAGTGAACTCTTTGTGGGTAGACCACTGTGGCTAGGCAGAGCTCACTGCAGGATTAGAGCCTACAGTCTCAATTGAGCCTTTAGGTTCAGTGCTGCATCAGGGGTGATATATAGCTGCCAGAGTGTCACAATCCTTTCCCTGCTCTTCTCTTGCAGTGGGGTGGAGTAAATTCTCATATCCCTTTTTGGGATGAGTCTGTCTCATGAGGAGGAAACTGCAGGCACATAGCACCTATTTTCCCAGAGATGCAACCTGGGCTGCCCTAATGCAGTAACAAAGCAAAAAAAAACCCTAGGAAAATCATGGGCCTTACCTAAAGAAAGTCCACTACAGTCACAGCAGAGAAACTCTTAAGGCCAGAGATCTGGCTGTCCCTTCTCATCAGTAAAGTCAGGCTTCATAAAAGAACATATTGTGAAGGGAGATTAATAAAGAGAAAAACATAGATGGCTTTTTGTATATCGCTAAATTCTTTCCTCTGCCTTGACAGGATCAAGCAAAGAATTCTTTAGAAAGTCACAGAGCTATTCAACAGGTGAACAGCTGCCAAGACAATTTGAAAACTCTAGATTATGGTCCATCATGTAACTCATGTTAGTATTATTCTCTTGGGACATCTTGTGCAGAGAAACAGATGCCAATAGATGACCCAACCTTTTCCTGGTCTTTCACTACTGTTTATGGAAAAGAAATAGGTAAATCTTCATAAAGAGAAATTACTCAAATCTCACCAAAGTTACGTTCCTTATGTTTTCTATCCTCTCTTGTGTAATATATTTGAGGTTCTGTTTGAACTGTAGGGGGTGAAAAAGACTGTAGCTAATGTGTACATAAACTATCTGCAGGATTTATTGTACATGGGAAGAAGAGTAAGAACCATAGATGTGTATAATTTTTACTAGAAAAGATGTATTGGGCTGGTGGTAGCACTAAGATGAAGGGAAATCTTGAAATTCTTCATAGTATTATATGAAAATTGTCAAAGTGTTGGGATACCCTAATCATCCACAAGCCAGCTGAAAATAATGTGTATTCATACTAGAATTTTTCAGTATCCTTGGACAGTAGCTTAGCTTTTGTTTTAAGTTGTAATGTTTCACAAAATACTGTTTATTTTAGCTTGTCAAAGAATGTAGTAATAAAAGAATTATAAATGTATCTTTTTTTATCAGTAAGACTGTGTATATTGGTTATCACTAGAGACAAAACTTGGGTTTTTTTCCCCTTGATGGAACTGAAATGTCTGATAGTTACTTTTGATGAAAATTCTAGGAACATAAGACACTATATACACATACCTCCTTGTTGTTGTGTGTGTGATATTTCCTAACAATTATATCTTACACTCTGTGATTAGGATATGGGTGAAGTAGGATTGTGCATATGACAAAAATAAGAATACATATGAAATATGTTCCATTGTTCTTAAAACCTAGTAAACTTCCACTCCATGTTGGAATCAATACATATAATGAATTTGCAACTGCCAGTGATTAGTTCTTTATTTAAATTATCTAAAAATAGAATTGTAATAAACCAATGTTTATAAAATCATAACTATATGTTAGCCCTTTGTTCCTACCAAGTTATATATCTCTGTATTCATATGAGGAAGTAATTTGCAGCATTTTTGCCTCCTGTGTTTGGGAACATCTAACATTTGACCAATTTGTATCTCCCAACTGGGTGGAGGTGGGGTCCTCCATTGAAGCTGGAAATTAGTGTTGATTCCAAATGACTGTAGAATGATATTCAGTACTGTGATATTATTTGACATATAAACTGACTACAAAACCAGGACAGGTTTCTCCATGGCCCATCAGTGCTACTATTGTATTAAACTATTTATAATATGAATTATGGAGCTAAGTCACCCCCTCCGGCAATACAACCAGAGGAAGGGGAAGGAGGTCACAGGGAGGAAATGTCTATGTCCCTCTCATAACTTCTCCCTGGTCACTCATTGGGATAGGAGAAGAAGCGTGTTGGCTCCCATGAAGCACTGTCTGTAGGGTCCCCCCAACCAAACTGGAGGATCCCTAGCCACAGGAAGCCCTCTCTCTCTCTGCAGTAGCTCTGTACCCCTGGCAACTCTAGCTCCACCCCCTGGCGGTGTTACCTTGGCAGTGGCTACTCAAGTGGACCCTACCCTAAAGGGTCCTTCCCACTGTAGAGGAAGCTTTGCTGGAGCTGTATTACCTTTCAGGGGAATCTCTGCTGGACTGGAGAAGTTGCGGGTAGGAGACAAAGTGTGCCTCCACTCCACTGTTCCTCCACTCTCCTCCTAACCCACCCCGTTCCAACTCACCCACTGTGTACACATCCATGAACCAACAGAGAACACTCCACAGGGCGAGAGAAAGGGAAGGATGGTGGTTCAGAGGTGACAGAATTCATTCCATGCAGGGTAGAGGAGGACACAGAGTGGTTAAAGAACACTGAAACAGGAGAGAACACTTAGCAGCAGCTAAGGATGAGAGAATGTGGTGGCTCACACAAGCCAGAGAAAGGAAAGGGATCTTTCCTTTGCTTTTACAAAAGGTGGAGAGTTCTTACCCTTTATTTTAACCCCTGGACACATACACACAGAGGATTTCCCCAAAGTTCTTAACTATGGACCCAAACCTACTATTTACACTAGTGACTCTTATTCACACATGAAGCTGCCATTGATTTAAATGGGTCTATCTGTGTGTGTAAGGACACCTCTACCCCGATATAACGCGACCCGATATAACACGAATTCGGATATAACGCGGTAGAGCAGTGCTCGGGGGGCGGGGCTGCGCACTCTGGCGGATCAAAGCAAGTTCGATATAAAGCGGTTTCACCTATAACGCGGTAAGATTTTTTGGCTCCCGAGGACAGCGTTATAGAGGTGTATTTAAAGGAATTTTTTCCCCTTGCTGTTTCAGTTACATAGGTAGGAGCAGTTTCACTAGAGTTTTCCTTAAATTCTGTATTTAAAGAGAAATAAACCTATGTGACAATTAGAATTTATTTAAAATCAATTATCCCTTAAGCTTGTGCAAATAATTTTTGAAGTTAAATGACTATAACAAAAATATCTGACAATGACAAAGATGAAAACTAGACAGTGAGCTAAATAATGACAGCTACAATCTCGCTGTAGCGACAACAAAGCAACATTTTTCCTCCTGAGGAAACAGTGAACAAACTTTTTGATGCATAACTGCATTAGTAATATGTCCATTTAGTGATGCTTAATGCCTTCACCTACTTTCAGTGGAGTCTGAGATAGTGAAATCTGTATTTTAAAATTTGATAAAACCTGAAATGAAGTGAATTTTTTAGTGATGTAACTGTACAAATTGGTGTGATGCATTAGTATAATTGCTAAGTGACCAGCATATCTCAAAACAGGTTTGCAATGATCATCTTCTTAGCTCAGTAAATACCAGTGGTTTGTGCCACCTGACTGCAGACAGAGAGACTGATGCTAATGTATGACTTCTCACCCTTGACTGTTTTTAACAAAGATGGCAGCTGAAAAGATTATTTTTCACTTATATTTGCTTCAATATTTTATTACAACTAAGACATAGCTATTTTCTATCATTATTTATACCATTATATCACGCACATATTTGAAATTCAGAGCAACAATGCTAATACAATATTAGAGTCACACAATTGAGTTCTCAGGAATAGTCCTGCTCCCATGGAAGTCTATGGCTTCAGTGGGAATAGGATATGGCTCTCAGGAAAAGCTAAAGTTGATTTTACAGCCCTAATTCTTTCCCTTGTGCGTATGTGTTGTGTTACTATATGAATCTATAAACCTATATGAATACTACTTTACATATATAAATATATTACAATCATTTTTCTACAACATTAAGTATATGGGTATCTATAACAATAAAGATTACATAATAAATGACAGTATTATAATGCATTTTAACAAGGGAACAAACTTTCCCAGCTCCTGTACTGAACTGTGAAACCTTAATACTCCATTAACAAAGAAGCAGCAGCAAAAAACATCTTGTTTTTAAAGGGGGGGGAGGGAGGAGGAATAAAGAGCAAAATAAGTCCTAGTTCCATACACCATACAGCAACCATAAACCAACAAAAAGAAGTTGGTACCAGCAAACAAACAGGCATTAGTCAATTGAAAGACAGGTAAGAGCCTAATTCTGGATTCAGTACACTACCTGAGTGAATGGGTGTTCACCTAGGCTCTCAAAATAAGGCTTATGTGATGCACAGATCTTGTGCTGACCTTATGCCCAGTGGTGAATTTTACCCATAAGAACTAGATCACAAAGGCTGTAAATCTAAAACTTTTTTTAAAAAGGTATCTGAAATAAGATCCCCACTAGAGTAACATTTACTGCGTAACTCCCACTTCTCAAAATAATTCTGCTAAGTCATTTTTGACATAGGGCTCATGTCCAGTGAGCATGCAAAAAATGCTCTTAGATTTTTTTCAAATTATCATATCTATACGGTTAATGGTCATAGAAAAATGGAGCATTACTAAAAACAAAGAAACAAGCAAAAAAACCCAACATTTGAAAAAATAGACAATACTGCTTTTTCCCTGCAAAAGTACTTCCCTCTTGTTCCTGGCTTATGTTTAAATGAAAAGAACAGGTCAGGGATAACACAAAGTAATTTAAAGGACTTACACTGCAAGACGCAGCATTGCCCACAGCTACACCTTGCAATCACCCAGTTCATATTTTAGGTCCTGACATGAGAGTTCATAGTATTTTACAATTCTATGTTCCATGTCAGTGGCTGACTGTGGAGTTGAATATCAGTCCTATTTAAATCGGCAAGAAAATAGCTGCAGGTGACATAACCTTTCATGTAGTACCACTGTGTACATATACAAATAATTGAGGCTCTTGACCCTGTCTACGCACATACAACTGTAAGTACAAACTTGACATTTTGATACTGCTTGTAGCCTTTCCCGTTGTTATTTTCTGTTTCAATAATCCATTGCAGGTAGAAAAATGAAAGAAGGAAGCATGAATGATTAATGCTGTCAAGCTAAAATAATGTATTTAGAAAAATCTATAAATCTGTTATTTGTGGCATTTTAAAACTGAACACGACACTCTTTGGTGCCATTCAGCCTATTTTACAGCAGATAAATGTAAACGTTATTCAGCAACAATTGCTACATAACCCTTTGAACACCAGGTTTGACAGAGAAAGCCAAAGCAGCAGCAAACTTTCAGGCACAAAGGAATATTAAGCTTATATTGAATATTCATAGGTGGTTATTAATATTTACTGTATGTATACACAGGAGGCAAATGCAAAGTGAATAGGTTTTAATCCACTCCTTTTGCCCACCTTTTCTGCCTTAACCTCATTGACCATGTCTGCAAACCATCTTGAATGTGAACTGCTGTCTTATGTAATATTTTTCTGAGTAACACAGTAAGCTCTTTGGTCAGGGCTGCTTATACATATTTAGTAAAATGCTATATATAATCTACCACTCTGCAAAGATCAATACTCATAACTTTTAGAGGGAAATTGGCTCATTAGCCTCTAACTTTTTTTAGGCACATTCAGTGGTTACCATTTACTAAGAATGGTACCTGAATAGATAATAAATATGATCTCAGATACCACAAATGATAAATGGTTAGCAAACACTGGTTTTTGTTTGTTTGTTTGTTTTTAAATGGTGACCACAGGATACATGGGTGCTTCAGAAATACCAGGTTTGACAGCCCTCCCTGTGGACATCTTGAGGCAGCAGGCTGCCTTTCACATTAGTCTAATTTTTATTTTATCACAGCAGCAGGATTCAAATTCCTATAGGGTCTCATTCAAAGCCCATTGATGGCAATGGGAGTCATTCCAATGACTTCAATGAGCTGTGGATCAGGTCTGCACTCAGAGTCAATGTGTCTATTGCTGCATGTGTGTGAAAGTAACTAATAGTGCAGCACAAATCTGAAGAGTACTGTGAGAATACTGCATTTTATAAGAACAGTATCATGAGTGCTAGAGTACTAGAATACTAGAGTACTAGAATTATGCCAGTGCCACAGGCAGCACTGCCACAGTTTTCCTTTCCCCCAAAAAATTACAGAGTCAGGCAATCAGTGAAAACATTAGTATATAAACAAGACATTCTCTTTTAAAGCACTAAGGGGCCTTTCATGCTAACAAGACGTTTTCTTGCTACGTCAATAAGCCTGTACAACAAAGCCATATCTATCTGTTAAAAATGTCTTGAAGATGTTACGTTTGTCAGGTGCTTTAGCAAGTCATTTAAAATTAAACTTAATTAAACGAAGATGATATTAGTCCAATTGTTTCACTTCATAAAACTGTAAACCCCAAACTGTGCAGCTCACGTTTCAGTAGATGAGCAAATTAGTAATGCATGTAAATGATCATGGCTGTTTCCAGAGTCAAAAAATAAAAATTAGAACCAGATCTATAGTTTGTAGCAAATTTCACCTGAAATCACAGCAACTGAACTGCTCTAGATGCTGCTGATTGCTAGATATCCATACCACCCTAAAAGTGCAACTTCACAATTTTAAGAGAAAACTTAATTTAATCAGTTACATTACATTTCGACAACACTGTTTGCTTACAATATTTTCAATCTCCCTTTATATCCCCAGGGTGATGAGATCTCAGGCACACACTGTAATTTTGAAAATTTTTCTCTGCTTTACAGTTAAGATAATACATTGGATTTCACCTATGTAAAGAACTACTCTGCTGGTACCAAGAAAGATGGTGATTCCTCTGTCGGATAGAGAAACAGTAGTGTAAGTCATTTCCTCAGTTCAAGAGCCTGAAGGAATGACCATCACTGGATGACTTATGTCATGCGGGAGTCAGTGGTCTTACCCAAACCATGATACCACCACCAACTGACAGGAAACAAATGTCTTTGAAGTCCAAAGTGTAACAATTCTGCTGCAACAAAATATATTAAAACAAAAGTTTAGTTACTACTTTTTTTAATTTAAGGCAAACAGGATTATTAGCAGGACAAATTATTTTCCTACATAAATAAATTTAAGTTTAAGTGTTCTCTTTTTTTTACTTTAGCTTTTTTTTTTTAATCAAAGCATGTTCCTTCAGAAAACATACTCATAATTACTTATGTCAGTTTCACTGTCTTTAGTTTGAAAAGCAACATCATCTGTGCACCTTGGGACAGACATAAGACAAGTTGTTATTTATATTGCTGTTAGCATGTTCATCTGTTATTTAGCTTCAGCTACCCCAGGACAGCAGGTGAAACCCAGAATAATAACTGTGCCATATATAAAAATTCAAGACACAAAGGCAAACAGATCCTAATCCAGTTTGTACTTGTACTCTGTTAGCATACACCTGAAATATAGAAATTTGCTTAAAGATGCTCAATTCATGCAGCCAATAGGGTTTAATAATTTAAAATTAACTAAACTCTTTCAGTACAAAATGTAATGGCTCTGTCAACCAAAGTGCAGAATGCTAATTTAGGATTTTAAATAATAATTCTGAATAAATGGAAATGTCATTAAAAGGAAGTTTTTTATTTTATTTTAAGTGCATAAAGGGACACCTTGAATTAATATGAGCCATTAAAGATACTCCTAGAGCAAGCAAAGACTTACAAATGTCAAAACCTTGAGTGAGCTAGAAAGAATTTAGCTCACCATTGAAATATTCTGTGCCATAAACACTAAAATGTGCTTACTGAAAATCCTGTAAAAATCATATATATTTTGAAAGTCATATAGTTACTAGGGGGACACTATACTGCTAATTTCTTAATTTTTTTGAAAGCGAAGCCCCACTTTAGGAAAGTGAAAACAAAAAAACCCTTTTACAGCCCCTCCATGTGTTATTAAAGGTCCACACAACTTAATGAATATATTTACTCTCCCACCCATGAGTCCTTCATGCCCCATTCCCACCATGCTCACACATTTTTGGAACACTGGCATGAATCGTCATAACGGGAAACTCTCCTGTTTCATGTTCTTTGATGAGCACTGATATTATCAGGGGAGCTGGCAATGACCACTATAAGTTGACTAACTTTTGCCATAACAAAGGATTCTTTCTGACCTTTTTTTAAGAATCTTTAACACTTCCATTGTTGCTTGCAGCAGGACTTTGAAATGTGGCAGGGAAAAAGCCCTGGAGCTAGAGAAGTAACTTTTCTTTGTCCCATGAAATTCATTCAGCGTTTTTTCAGGTATAAAATAAAGATATAAATAAAAGATATAGATTTCTGATAAAAATTGCCTTTTCTCTTCTCTTCCTTGTGTGCATCAGGAAAATTTTGCTGCCAAAATAATAACTCAACATGAACATCGAAAAGGCCAGGCTCTAGGGTGACGATCTTTTCAAAAGGCAAGAGTGGGACACATGCAAGAGCCCTGCACCCTCCACACATCCTGGCCAGGCTGGAAGCCAGAGCCAAGCTGTGGTAAGAGCTGGGCTGCTGTGGGGAGCCCCAGACCCTCTACCTGCCCTGGGCGGGGTGCCCAAGAGCAGCCCCTGGTCCATGTCCCTGCCGCCTGCAGCATGCCACCCAGAGCAGGTGGGTCCAGGACTCCAGGGCTCCCCACAGTGGCCTGGGCTCCCTGGGTAGCTCTTACCTGGCCAGGGGGCAGGTCTTGGGAGGAAGAGGAGGAGAAGGGGTGTGGCCTCATGGCAAGGGAGGGGGGCCTAAGGTCCACCTCATCCCTGCCACTGGGGAGAGGCTGGCACCACCCATAAGCCTCCACAGGCGTGGAGCGGCGCCACAGGGAATCCAGCATAAATGCTGTCCTGGAGTCATTCAGCCCAGGACTGGGACTTGAACTCTGCATTTCAGGACTGTCCTGCCCAATTTGGAATAGGTAGTCACCCTACCAGGCCTACACCACTGTCAAAGCAGCAGCAGATGACGACACTGGAGAGCTGCTGGAATTCCACTCCAAACACTCCCTAGGCTCAGCAGCCCCTTCCACTGCCCCATGGATAACAGCCTACTTCAGGTTGCTGCCAGCTAATGTAATTAGTTTTGCAGTTCAAGTGGTAGAATTCTGTGATGCAGTGTGGAGGATTTACACCCTGCTCTTGGTGCATGATGCGGGAGTTGTTACAACTGTATGTAAAAAAAAAAAGAAGGAAATTATACATAAAAATGCATTAAAATTATTTAGATTATAAAGTCTAGAAGTCTAGCATTCAAATATATATATATAAGCTTCGGAATATAGGTAATCTATGTAATTTTAATTCTCCCTCTCCTGTGCAGCTGCATTACAATTAGAGCTGTGCGAATAACTGATTTTTTCAGTTCACTGGGAGTTCTGAAAATTAAAAATTCAGTTTGGGTTGAATTTTCAGCAAACAAAAAAAAAAATCAGAAAAAATTAGTTGTGTGAAACTAAAATGTTTAATTCCACACAAAGTGAAACACTTCATTTTGGGCATTTTTAGCCTTTTAAATAAAAGCAAAGGAAACAAAGGGCTTTAATCACACAATGGAGGAGATGGCGCCTTATACCCAATAGCCCAGCTGTGAAGGCACTCACCTGGAATGTGGGAGCTACAGGTTCAAACCCCTTCTCTGTAGTGTGGATTTGAATCTAGGTGTCTTCCCCTCCCAGATGAGGGCCATAACCACCTACTTACTGGCTATTCCCAAATAGGGTAGTTTTCCGTTTCTCCTGTTAAAACTGTTCCACTTTGTATAACTAATTAAATAGTAATTGGAGCCAGGACTAGAATGTGGGTGCTGCATCTCCCATGATGGCCCTAACTACCAGGCTATAGAGTCATTCTCTCTCTTGTCCAATAACAATTCAAGCAATTTATACAAGGTGGAACAACCTCAGCAGGCTACCTAGCTTCAACAGCCAAAATCCTAGTGGTTAGGCCTCTTCCCTGGGAGGGAGGAGGCTTGAGTTCAAGTCCTTGCTCCAGGGTGGGATACGAATCCATGTCCCTCATCCCAGGTGAGTACCCTGGCCATTGGATATAAGAGGGAGGGGGTGCCCCGATGATGTCTCCTTTGTAAATGGCATCTAAATCCCCTTCTGAATCTAGCTCCAAACAATCAAAATGTTTCATTGGTTCAATGTTGAAACAATTCATTTAGACATTTCCATTTTTTTCTCTTTTTGTTTAGACCAAAACAATTTGCGAAAATCTATATGAATTTGCAAAAATGTTTCGGTCAACCCGAATTTGCATTTTTTGTTCAAAAAAAGTTTTGGCCAAAAAATGTCACCCAGCTATAATTAGGATACTGTCTTTAATGATATGATCACATGCTAATTTCTGTACAAGACTGTGCCTCATTCAGTGACAGGATGGAGCACCTCTTTTAAATGGAAGCTGTGATTCTAGAGAACAACTGGCAGGTCTGTCCACACCACTACCTCTCCTGGCCAGTCTTTCATGGCACCGCACATTTGGGAGGAAATATGTCCTCGTCTAAAAATGATAATCAGAATGCTCAGTTTTTAATTTAAAAACAAGAGGCCAGATCATGGCATTAATATTTAGGCAGAACTACTCGTTGATTACAGTGGAGACTTCTGCTCAAAAGTGGATGGCATAATGCAGACCAAGAACTGCACACTGAATGGATTAGCATCAGTTTGACAGCAGCATTCAGGCAGCTTTTCTTTTGTTTTTATACAAAAGAAGTTTGAGTTGCAGCCAGTCATGATTTAAAATAGAGAGAGCATAGAACCTAAGAACTAAGATCTAATAAGAACAAAAACCCAACAAAACTGGACAATTAAATGAACCACAAATCTTAGACTGATATCTCTACATGTTCTTTTCTCACAGTTAATATTTTATTATAATTGGTTTGTGATCATCTATTCAACAAATGTGTTCATGTATTGTCCAGACAGGACAATTTTGATGCCCTCCTCTTCCCCCTCCCTGTACTGGTCCAACTGCAAAGGCATCAATCACCCTTTTCAAAGTGGACCAATATCTGTGCCCCATAATTGTCATTAGCATAGCTGGGAAAAGACTGAAAACAAACCAGGCAGGCTGCAAATATTCATTTCAACTGTACTGGGGTCCCCTTTTCTGTTCATTTGCATACGTATCCTACCTAGACCCTGATCCTGCAGTTGACAACATGCTGTGCCAGAGCAGAGCCCCTGTAACTTCAATGGTGTGAGTGCAGCATCCCCTCCTCCCCGGCCCACACTCTCAATTGCAGAATCAGGGCCTAACGGCAGGAATGTTATAGAGAACGTGTCTGAAAAGCAAGCTCTTAACATCTTCTTATTCCAAACCCATATTCTCTGTAGGTTTCTCCTTCAAGCTTCCATACTCATAAGGCTTTGCAATAGTAACCACTGGAGTCCCTGGATACTGATCCCTGCCATATAATAGGAAAACCTTTTGTAACTTTTACTCATTTCACGTAAGAGGAGCCAGAAAATGAAGATCATTTTCCCACCAGCATCCCCAGGAGTCACACCTCTACCATTAGGCACCTTCCGTACCAGAGTGTGGTAACACCAGGTGCAGTGGAGTTTAAGGCAGAAAGTTGTAGGACATCAGGAGAGCAACTGCAGAATCAAACTATGTTGAGTCAGTTCTACATTTTGCCTTGAAACAAATGCCTTGTTCCTGACCCCTATATTCAGAAAGAGACTGCTTCTTCATTGATTGAGGAGGTGTAAATTGTGCCATGTACAAAGAATTCAGATATGGTAGTTATCTTATACAGTCAAAAAGAAAGGAAGAATCCACAAGATGTCTATGGCACATTTAATTTGAAAATCCAAAGCCCACAGTCCTCCACAGCCTGCTAAAATGTTTTTATTCTGCTGGACTGAGTGACAACATGAAACTAATGCACCCATCTGGACACATAAAAATCTGAAGATACACCCATGTAAGGGAAAAAAAATATTAATAGGCCTATGACGTGTAAATTCTTATTGAACTCTAAAATCATAATAGAAATGGCTTATCTGAAGCACCATGATATTCAGGAGATGCAGAGACTCAGTAATAATGAGAGGCTTCTAATACTGTCAGAGGGGTCAGGTTAGGTATAGCTGAAGGGGTAAAGAATACTGGGCAGGTGACTATTTTACTATTTAATTAAAGATATATATCAAATGTAGATATGGAGTGAATCAAACCCTGGATCAAAACACCCTTGAACTTTGAAGAAGTTTGAATCCAGGTCTGAACTGTACAGCTTTCACCCATCTCCAAAAGAAATAAATAAGCAGCAACTCAAGCATTCAAAGATGCATAGACACTTAACTACTTCTCAGATCTATTAGCTCCACACGCTCATCAAAATGAACTGGGAAGATATTAATAATAATAATTCATAATAAATAATCGAGAGAGAGGTAGAATGGGATTTTTTCCCCATGATTTTAGGTAAGAACTTTCAGCAGCTCAAACACATCTATAAACAACTAGTAAGGAGATATCTAATTACAGGTATATAACAAATCTGAAAGGGCCCTTTAGGATGACTACAGTTATCACGTTTACTACCGTCTTATTTTCACACCAGTTTGTGCATTCACTTATAGTAGCCATGCATTTTGTTGCTGCATGCAGTTTCAAACCTACTCCTGTATCTTTGTTATTTCCCAGGAGCTTTTTTCCCTTCATGTTTTTAAGCAATTGCTGGGTATTCCTAGGATTATATTGGTTGTGACTTAATAATCTTGCTATAAACTCACTTCTCTCTGTATGTTCAATTCTTCAACTCAGACAACGTGTCTCATGTTACTGCAGCACTAGGACCAGATTAACTGAGGAGCAGCTTGAGGAGCTAGGTGACTGACAGCAATTCTCAGGACTGTTTTATGTTTGGACGGTTTGTTTAAACAATGTGTGCTCAAGAATCATGAAGAATCTACTTGTACTTCCCCAATAAAATGAGTAAGAAGGCCAAAATGTTGAGAAAACAAGCAACACATTCTATACCAGACTTCCAAAAACATTAGAACTGAACACTCTTCTCTAGCACTTCTCAAGAGCTGCAGTTCTGCAGTCTCCAGACAAATTAAACACAATTCAGACTTCTAGATGTAGTGGATGCAATGACTACTCCTGGTTCCAGTTATAATCCCCATGCTGACTCCATTTAGCACTTGTGAAATACCCATACCTAATTCCACACACACCAGACAACATTATCATCATCTTTTGTCTGCCAAGAAGAATGCAGCAGCCACCTGGAGTTCTAATCAACCCATGGATAGGACTCAGATTATTAACCATCTAGAATCTAAGGCCTTGCAGGGGAATTCAGTCATTATTATAGTTTCCCTTCCACTGTGTTCCCTCTCGTGCTGCAACATGGAGGCTTTATCATGTCATTATTTGGATCAATGGACCCTTTTCTTTGTCTCTCTGATGGCCCTCCAGAATGGTACTGCCAATAATGTGCTTTGACCCTTTCAAACATCCTTCCCATTCAGAGCTGGGGAGGAAAACTAAGGAAGCACATCATCATTCCCAATGAGTTTGTTACTTCCTAGACTTAGCCACTGGGAAAGAGGTGGGATGGAATATCCAGTAAAGAATTCCATAAGAACCATGATGTACAGATATCAGTAGTGGTCTCCACAGCTGCAGGATGGTGAAACTCATCTGAAATAGGCCATCTTAAGAATGTGAAGGACCTATCATAAAAATGTTGTCTCCTTGTAAAACTGGCTAACATTATAAATTTAGCCTCACTGTACCTCTACCAAGATTTTAATAAATAATTGATGACAGACAAAGCTCTACCACAATTATTGTTATTAGTAGTATGCAAGAAAAATGTTGACTGGGATGAATATTGACGAATGAAATAGTTTTTAAGGCTCATCTTCATTTCATGTCAAATAGACTCCATTCAAGGCTCCATTACACACACAACCACAGCAGAGTCAGATCTTGGGTTCCTAATATTATGTGCAACCTATATACAATCACAATGAATTTTTTTGTTTGTTTTATCATACATTACTCATTGACTTCTGCAAACCATTTGGGGGAGAAACAAAGACTACTTTAGCAGCTTTGAAACGGACTCATATTAAGAATGTTATGTTTTTATAGATCCACTCTGAACGAATAATATGAAACTTATGCAATATTTACTAACTGTGATGCATAAACAACAAATCAGCTCTTTTCCATTAAATATTTTGGTAAAAGATATTTTTAATAAAATACTGCAGCTTGCAATTTAATTACAACAAGTGATTAAAACTTGGAGGATAATCATTTTTGGCAAAAAGTCAGTTTTTGTTAAAATTTTAAGATAGAAAAAAGATGCATATTATGACCATAATACTGTTAGTAATTAAGATAAATGCATCAATTATTAAAGATGCAAACATGTCAAGCAAGCATAACTAATTATTTGAGCATGTTAACAGTTGTTTAATGTTAACAAGCAGTGAATTATTAAAGACCCCATGTGTCACATTTTGGACTGCATAAAATATAATGTTTGGAAGGGTTTATGATTTTTAGGTTTGGCTTAGTTCTTTTCAGTCAGATAAGCAATAAAGATAACTTGCATTTAAACTGTATTTCTAAAATAATTACCTGTAAATATATAATGAAATGTTATATTTTGCAGTTTATGAAGCCTTCACAATACAGTTAAAAATGACCAATGTGCTACATGCAGTAAAATAAATATGTGGGAAATTTCAAACATTTTTGTGTAAGTTTTTCATAAAAGAGAGATACAGAAGTAGAGAGGTTTAAACTATAAAAAGTAGTGACAAAACCAAGATGAAAGAATATGTTTTATGTGAGATGCTGTTTATACTGGTACCTCGCTATGTATATCAAATCATTTTTATATAACATTTAGATGTAGACCTTCTAAATGACAGCATGCACTCACATACCATAATCAAGGTGCCACTTGCCTAAATCATACTCATAGCAAAGATCGACAGTAGTAGCTTTTATTGTCAAATGGCAACCTTTAATTTAGGCTTATTCCAGGAATCAACGAATCACCTCCACTTTGCATTACAAGTGAAGTGAGTTTGTTCATTCTCATCCCAGTTCTTATTTCAGTTGTCCACATAATGGGACTATCTGTGGCTGTGGCCTCTTTGAATCATTGCAAGGAACCATAAACTACCACGGCCTGAGAAATACACTAGCCACAGAAAACTGTCCCTGCCAGGAACAAAGTACCCTATACTGTAACCTCCTCACATATTTCCATGTAAGAGTCCTCAGTCATTCTGGTCATTCTGGATCCTGGTGGCATGTGTGTGCATGCACAGTTAGCATGAGCTTGTATCTCATGTTTCCCAGCAACTGCAACACCCAGAGTGGTCTTGGGTATCCAAACAAAAGTTTAGGCAGGCCCTGAACCAATTAGGGCAAGCCCCAAGTCAACCTCTGGACAGCACAAACTCCCCACCCCGGAAGGAATTAGGACATGTAAATTCACCAAAACATCACATCAATGTTTTCATATTCTTCAGTCTTAGGTTAGGAAAAGCCCAGACCTTCAAGTGCCACAGTGATACAAGTGAAAGATTATGTACATAAAAAAAGGGCAATTTTCCTAAGTTTCATGTTGCCTTTCAGAATGGACATAAAAAAACTGAAAATATGCTTCTACCACTGCTATTTCTAGTAGAGTTACATGGCCAAAATGTCACTTAAAAAAACCCCTAGCAAATTGACACAAAATTTTGAAGGAACCACAGCGATAAAAGGCTGTTTTCAAATATAACTACATGGGTATAAAAGAGAAATTACAGATTCCAGTAAAAAGGTTTTAAAGTATTTACCTCATTTTCCTTACTTTCACTCCTTCATTTGAGATCACCATCAGATCACTCCTAGAGGTAGCACCAAAATACTGCCACTTATGTTTTGCACTGCTGCCTATTAACACCTGCTTGTGAAACAGCAACATCTGATACTTGGAAAATACAAAGTAACTTAAATCTAGAGTTGTTCAAACTTTTCATTAGGAAACCTGAAACCACACACAACATGGCTGGCTGTGGGTTCTCAGGCAGAAATGAAACTAAATGTATTTCAAGTGAGAGGTAGTTTGAGCCATGTAATCTTTCAGTGAAAGAAGAAGCAAAATCTTTTGCAGTCTCTAAGTGTGAGTTTTTTTAAAACTGTGTGCCATTATGAAACTCAAAGGAGAGGTCCCCAGATAAGAGTCACATGATCCCAATTTGAGTCTCCAAGCGCTTAGGGCCAGCTTTTTAAAGTTACTTAGATGCCTAAGTCCCAAATTCCTTCATAAATCTGGCCCTTATTAGATACCAGTATAAACATCTATTAACATTATGGACAGATAGGCTGAGCCTACCTAACTAGAGGAGGCAGTCATAATGCTAATGGCAATCTGGTTCTCACAGAGAAGAGATACACTTACCTGAGCTCTGTGCCTAGTTTAATAAAGTACAAGCCTTCTCTCACACAAAATTTAGATCTACATTTACACCCAGGGGATCACAAGGTTTGATTGGCTTGTGAGGCAGACAGGGAAAGGACAAGGGAATGTTTGTTTCTTTTTTGTCTTTGGCTACACATTCAACATGAACTCATGATTGTTTGTAAAGCTCTTTGAAATCCTTAGATGAAAGGTCCCAGGGACACAGATCAAAGTTTATTTGTCATGGTCTGTTTTCTAATTAAAACAATCTGATATTCACCTCCCTCCCCTGCCCCAAATATCAGAAAGCTGCTGTACTGAAATAGAATTGGAGTTTATAAATCCCAGCCATCAAGGAAGCATAAGGGTCAAAGGCAGACACACCGGTGGAAAGACACCAATAACAAATTTACAAAAAAGTTAGAAGAGCAGCACCTAAAGCCCATGGCATCACTGGAATTTCATAGTTTTTAGAGGACAAGAATGTCTCTTGCTGATAATTTACGGTTCTCAAACACACAAAAGAAGTTTGGGAGTGCAGATATACAAGGCTTGCTTCTTTTTAGTCTATCTTATTTAGTATTTTTCCCCCAATTTTTCTTCCAGCTTCTAGGTGACCTCCCTCCTGTGACAAGGTCTCCCCATTATGACAGTGAGCTCTGATGATAATGTAGGTAACATTCAGACTGAGACCAAGTGCTGCAGAAAGCTATATTTCACTTCTGACCTTCAGCTCCCCCTCCAGTGCAATGCACACATTATATTTCCTTTCACTCATGGCAAAACTAGTGAAACAATGCCAGGTGAAATAAGTGACATTTCTTTAGCTAGGCTCCAAAAATGAATACAATATCTTTGCCAGTTTCACTACGGGTGTGATTTTTGCCACAAGCTCTCCTTAGGTCACATTAGATATTTGGATAAATACCTAATAGAGACAAGGAAATCTGGACAAGCTCTATCTAGGTTCACAGACATTTTAGAACTTTCCAATATGCTCTGTTTATACAGAGTTTGGGGGAAGTTCCCCACAAAATGATTGTTTTGCTTATCATTGAGTAGCCAAAAATGACTACCCTTTAAGATGTTCCAAAAGGTTCTGCTTCAGAGAAGTTCTAAAGTATTCTAAACTCAATGTTGTGGGTTCTCTTATCTCTAATACCAACTGCTAAATTATAGAGTAGTACTGGCATAACTCCAAATGTATTCCTTTAAGTGTCAGGCCTGAATCTCTTCATACATTAGGATAGAGCTGCATGTACAGTAGTTTCTTTACTTGCAAGGCGTTTTTACCATCTGTTTCTATTATGGGAGTTTATGGCACAGAATACCTCAGACACTACAGTGTCTGTTTCTTTTCTGTGCTGCAGTTATAGTTCTGTAGTGCTTTATGAACAGAATAATAAAACATAGAGCCTTCTTAATTCCCCCCTCCCCATATTTTCTTAACACATTGCAGAAATCGAACGATTTTTACAGTTCATATTATTGAGAGGTGCTTTGAAAGGAAATTAGGAAATTATCAGGAAATATAAATGTGACTACATGGCAGCTTTTTGAAATCCTTTAATAATATCATGATTCAGAAGGTTTTCATGTTGTTGTTTCTACTATTGTACTTTGGA
This sequence comes from Emys orbicularis, assembly GCF_028017835.1. NCBI lineage: Eukaryota > Metazoa > Chordata > Testudines > Emydidae > Emys > Emys orbicularis. The sequence goes on from NC_088696.1 coordinate 22,441,330, forward strand.
ATGTAGAATTTGGGTAATCTGAAATTTGCCTTTTTGAAGGTGGGGGAGAAGGTTTGTGATATTCAGAGAGAGTCCCCCATCCATATGCATCAAAACTTTGCACCAAAGCAGGGATACTACAAGGCCTTTGCTCAGGGACTTTCATGAGCAATGTTTCACAGTTCCTCACACACAAAATCAAAGCATTTAGTTCTTAAAGCAGCATGGTATCAATGCACTGAAACCCATCTTATACAAATTTTAAAACCTTCTTTCTTCAGAGAGGAATTGTTGTTCTGCTAAGAAGGCCAGAAAGACATTTTTTTGTATTTGGATAATTATTATTTGCATTCAGCAGAGTCTTCAATGTAAACAGAATTTACATGTTTGCAGTCATCATCATTGCCTATGTGCAAGGTCTGAATGTTGTGGAGCTGTTACACATGTCTTAGAAAAAGAACACAACAATGAATGAATGCAGGCTTATGGGCAAAGATTAGACATGTATGGATTTGGCAAAGAAATCAGATCTAGACACAAAGAAATATCCTATTTGCCTGTGGCTGGGTTGATCACATGGTGGCCATCTGGAATGTACATCAAACCTTCAACAGAATACAAGGAACCACACTTCTGCAGCACTCTCAACAATAAATTAATATCCATGCGGTAAGTACTGCTAGGAAACGGTGATAAAGAAGAAAAAAGCCATATCTCACATACTCCAATTGCATTCCATTTCCTGGTGTTTCTTCACTCCTCCTCCCCCCCAAATTTATATAAACATTATATGTGAAACATAGTGAGAGCAATAAAAAATAAATGGCAATTAGAGCTAAGTTCCAGCATTAAGACAGGAGGCAAAAAGGAAGAGAAACATTGGTCCTGATGGCCTTTTCCTGTTCTAGTTTTTTTTTTAAATGTACTTCTGACCTTGATGAGACCTGCAAATGTTCATGTGAAGTCTTGATATGAATCCTATATATAGGAAAAAATATGGGTATTACTGAACATGCAGAGGCCAACAAGTATTTTGCCTCTGGTATTTTATCCATTTTCTGAATCACCTGGATGGCACATATTTGTGACCCTCACTTTGTTGTCATATTTGTGACCCTCCTTCTCCAGCCCCACCCCTATATAAAAAAAAAACAAAAATAACCCAAGCACCCAACTAACCAACCAAGCCCTTTACTCAGTAATAAAATGCAATGTTACTTGTGAAGATGCTCTTGCAGTGTGAGAATTGCTGATTGCCTGGTGAATGTGACTCCAATTCCTGGAAGTATCATCTTCCTATGGTGGCATTGCAGTTCAGCACACCAACAGTCCTGCAGTTGTTTTGAAGGACCCATGTGGCTAGTTTATTCCCAGCCTACATCTTCACAATGCAAACTGGACCAGATTTTCAAGAGTGCACAGAACCCAGCAGCTCCCACTGTGACAATGATGGCCAGACGGCCCAATGTGCTGAGCTCCTTTGAAAATAAGTCTCCAACTGCAGAACTCTGATCCACATAGACTGGCCTAAGTGGACCAGCTAACATCAGAATAAGCTCTTGTCTTAAAGAGCCTGAGTAACGTACTTAAAATATTCTGTAATATGTCTAAATAATAAACAAAATGTCATTTATTCTACCATTCTTCAATTCACAGAAAAAAGCAAATGGACTCTAGTTCACACATTTCCACCAATATGTACCCGAACTGTGCTTCACAGAGCATCTTGTAGATGTGCTGATATGGAGGGCTTGCTTTTCCCCAAATGGGATGGAGTGATGCATCCATTAAGATGTCTGTTTGGAAATCCAGATACTTCATTTTCAATCCATTCCAGCTGAAAATGAAAGACTGGCCTCTGAAATTGGCCCACTAAGGAGACCATCTTAACCATCAATAGAAGAAAGATTCAATCAGGACAGAAAGAGAGGTCTGATGGGAAAATAGAGGTGGTGCTGTGTGTCACAGTTCAGCAAATAAAATGCTCATAGACTATGTTTTAATTTACTGTTGACAGATGTAATGTTCACATCATCTGTGATTCTCCTTAAGCCATTATTAAAGGGCAGTTACAAATTCCTGTATATTTATCATTTTTCTTATCCTGAAAAATGTTGTCAGAGAACATATTTAAAAAACTAACCAATATATAGATTAAAAAAAACTATAGGTTTTAGTTGTAGCATAGGTTTAAAAAAAATGGTTCTGGCTTCCTGTTAAGATCAATACATTATCTCAGTAATAGAAATACGAATGTGCTTAAATCTATATTTTTTCTGCAAATCACAAAAAAAAAAAAAAACCAAACCAACAAAAAAACCCAACCACACCTCTCATGGATTAGGCCTCCCTACCAAGTGATTTAGTTTTATGTCAGGGAAGCCTCATTCTCTCGTTTTTCTCTTTGCCAAGTCTCAAGGAAATGCTTATTGATACTGTACTTTAAATCTTAGCCAATGGAAAGTAATCTTTCACCATTTATCGGCTCTTGACATATTTTTATGTAAACTGTTTCAAAGAGAAAAGATTCACGTATGTTTTATGAACTCCCCTAAAGTACAAATAAAAGGCATCCAAGGTTCAAAGAGTTAAATTAACCAACTGTTTCCCTCTCGACAATAAATCCCCCGCCCTAAGCCCCTATTCTCTCTCAGGGCTATGCTTGATTTATGGTGTGATCCATCCCTGTTGGGAGTTGACAGTCACTTTCATTTTCTTGTATTTTTTTTCTCTCTGACTGCCAAGGTCACAAGAGAGAGGGCCCTCCAAGTTTTTTGCATTCGTCCTCCTTCACCCTTCCACTGGGTTGGCCTCATGAATCATTCCGTCTTCACATTGAACTCCTGATGCTTCTCTTCCACCAAACTGCCCGACTTCCGCAATTTTTCTTCATTCTCACTAACAATTTGGTAATGAAATATTGATTTTTAGTTAGATTCAAATAGATGTTATTAAGTTTGCATTGATAAATCGTTCCCTTTCTCAGGCTGGAAGTACCTCAGTCAAATTCTAACTGCGCTTTCATACCTAGTGATGTATTAATTTGACATATTTGTCACCCAAGCTGCATGGCTCCGAGTTAGAGGAGGGCATCTATCCTAATTGCTGCTATTTGCCAGAGAAGGTGTAATTCTAGCGGATTTGTTCCAAGGATTTTAGCCCTAAAATGAAGGCTTGGTATATATTTTCTGTGGGATTTTTTTTTAATGTTTTCCCTATGTTGTTCATTGACAGTCAAAAAAGTAATGGCCAATTAATTTAAATGCATTTCAGTGTGTTTTGATAATTGAAATGTATAGCATACAGCATGAATTATTATATAGTTAAAGACAGAAAGGCATGTTTTTATTATTCTGTTTTTTAAAATATTTTTTCCCCAATAGAAGCTGCTCGCTGTTGAACAGTTTCAAAAATATGGCCCTGAAAGCTCAATAAAATCACCCTTCTAAGTCAGAGTTGAAGGGTAGAACAATGTAAGGAAATACACCATGTCTGCCTTGCATCAAATCTGACTCACAAACGGAATAATTCAGGTTCCCAGCCCTCAGACTTTTGTGATCACAGATGTATGTACACATTCAAAACAGACTTCTGACTTATTGAGGACAAAAACTGCCCACTCTGACATACCCAAACCTTATTCTCTGCCATTGTAAAAGATGACTACGATACTGCTTTGCAAACACCTAATTTTGAATCTCTGGTTGCATTTACATTTGGCTATAGTATGTTGTTAACAATAGCAGCACAACCTTTTTTTGGTTAGGTCAAAGTTCAAAGAAAATATTATTCCTCAGCTTAAAGCCAACAGAGACTGATAAAGGCATAATTTTATTCCTGCTCCATGGACCTTTGATGTAACAATCAGTTTCAAATTATGCCCTGACCTGACTCTGTTAAACGTTTAATTTGGGGGTTATAGCTGCATCATTTGGACTGCAACCTGATCTCTCCTTTTATGGATGTGATTTTGCACCTGTAAAAACTTCCACTTACAAATATTAGTAAGGCAGATATCTGACTGGTTTTGTAACTACTCAATTTTTCCCATAATGCACTGTAGGTCAAAGACATGAGGGCATGATTTTGTGTCTACACACACAGGAGCCATCTCTGAAAATGAGGCCCCCAAAAGAGTTTAACAGTAGCCACTAGAGTTGATGGATACACTGACTCCTTTCATGTAACATGGGTACTGTCCTTTGGCATCCTGACCCATTTCCAGAGTCAAGGGCCAGGAAATAAAGTCCAATTTCTTACCAATATTCCTTTTATTTTGAAAATAATTCAATGGTGAAAGAAAAGGATCAGCTTTGAAACTACCTTTTAAAAGGCCCCGCCATTAAAATCTTGGTACTTAGCTGGAGTTGATAAAAATTTTAAAAATGTAAAACTTTTAAACTAAGAAAAAAAGACATTTTTTGCAAAAATGTTTGCAATATTTCCCCCTCAACCTTCCTTTTCCTCCTCCTCTCCCCACCCCCTCATTTTTTGACCAGCTCAAGTATTTACTGCACAAAGTAGTTAAAGTTACTGTGGTATTTGCAGTATTCCCCATGTTAAGTATATTATAGGTATAAGTAACAGTGGGGTAAATGTAACATTTCCATGACATCCAAAGACTCTTTGAACCCTACACACAAATGGTTGCAAGCTGTTACATTTGTTAAAATAGGAAAAAAAGATATTGCAATCTAAAACATACTTAATTACTGAATACTGGTAGAGCTGCAATAACAAGACTGTTTAAATGAGTAAGAATGAAGGAGATGTATGAATTCTTTCCATTCATAATATAAACCCATTCTTTCTTCTTCTATTTCTCCCCATATGTACTTTCTAGAGATATTTAATGCTATAAGTAATCATCAATCCACTTCGGAAAGGCAGTGCACTTTTTATATACTCTCTAAAGCTGCTGCTGCTGCTGCTTTTATTGTTACTGATACCAAAAGGGAACGTAAGAAAGAGCCCCTGTAAGTGCACGTTATGGTGAGTTCAGCATTCAGAATACAGTTTGCAACACTCTGTCCTTATCTCACCTTATTATGGATCAGGTATTGCAGAACATACAGGAAGGGAGATCACCCACTGGGAAGAACCCAGTGAATTAACTAGGCTCAGTGGAAGTGTGATGGATACACTGCTAGACCATGTTATTAACTCCATCAGATAAATATGCACTTAGGGAATTTTAAAAGAGCACCATGACTATATACTGACTGTAATGACTCCTTGGGACCATCAAGGTACAGTAGGTAAATACATATGTTAAAGTAACACAGATTATTTAGGGATCACTTATGCCACTTTAGACCCACACTGCGGCAGTGCTGAGCTATGCTACCCCGGGGCGCTTCAAAAGGAATTCTGCCCCTAAAAGCAGAGTTTCTTCCAGAACTCAACAGTATGCAGGGAACACACTCGCTGCTATACCCCTTCCTCATAAACACCCCTCTCTCTGCCCTTGCATGGACAACCTGTGTTTAGGAGGGAACAGCACCATAGCCCTCTCTGCCCCTTTGGGGTGTCTTGTGCTTCATGGGGCATGTGTGGCTGTGCCTGGCTGCTGATCAAACATGCAAGAGGAGGGAAGGGGAAGGGTTTCTTCTGCGTCCTAATCTGTCCATTACCCAACAACACTTGTCAGGGGTTAGGTATGTTTTTTTCATTCAGATTATAGAGACAGATGTGTAAATATCCATTATATTTCTTTAGAATTATACACACCAACCCATTAAAAAAAAGAGCTCTCCCTTGCGTAAGCCAGTAAACACCTAATGAACTCAAGGTCTCTGGGATGTCCAAAACCTCCAAGTTCTGACAACAGAGAGCTCCACTTCTATGAAGTTTAAACATTTAAAAGTGTAAAAGTTCTTGCCAAAGCAAGAGAGAAGCTCAGCTCTGCTGTCAGAACGTGGGTAGATCTGGTAGACTGGCTGACACCGGAGGAACCAGCAGCTTCACTTAACTTTGAGGGCAGCTCTGCACAGATCTGCCACCTCCAATACCCCTTTCCCTGTCTGACCTAGAGTATCCTCACTCTACCCTGCAAACTGCCTGTCCTCCACCCACCCTCTGTAATTCGTGTTAGGAGCAATTAACGTGCAGATAAGTAGGATTTACCTGATTTCGTTCTGCAGAACGTACAGGGCAAATAATATCCAATAATAATTGTTCCCCCACTAGCTTTTACTAGCAGCTCATCAAGCACTTCCTGGGCCTTAGTGAGCAAAATGAGCTAAAACAATTAGAGAAGACATTTCTGCTTCCTTCAGACACAACTCTGCTGCCTCAAAGTCAACTCAGCAGCTCCAATTCTGACTGATCTTATTTATTAAATAGATGCAGGAGTGATTTGTCTGTACTGCTCAGGGGGTGGGGAGTGGAGAGGATGGGGAAGAGCAGCAAGAAGAGCTTGCCTTCTCTATGACATCATTCCCTCAGAGGGCTTTAGTAGGCCAGAGCAGGCATTCTACTTACCTACTCTCTCCCACTGAAACATGCAGCTTCCTAAGGAAAAGCTAGTTCTGGGGGAAGTAGGATGGGGTGGGAAAGAAAAATCCCTAGCAGCTCAGTTTCAGGCTAGGGCACACCTACTGGGAGGAAACAGGGGCTTCACCCTGGATATGGATGAGGAATCCACTAGTTTTAGGGTCTGAACCTCACTTCTAGAATGGAGGAACCCTCCCCACAATGGAAAATCCATGAGTGGAAACTCACAGGGATTCCAATCACTGCTGTGGGGTTCGCCATGCAGAGAACACCACCACTCTATGTTCTTTGGGGGCACAATGGCATTATCAATAGTCACACAGTATATGGGACTCTATGAAGTTAAGTAGCCTGGGTATTTTCACTGATAAGCAATACAGAGCCCCAAACAACAGTGATCCAGATAGGCTAGGTCTAGGCTACACCCCACTGGTGATGGCGTGTAGTATACAGGTACACATGCCAGAGTGAAAAGCAGGCTGCGATGTGTAGCTAAGCATGTTGGTGAAAGGGAGGCAGCAGGGAAAGGCTTCAGCATCTCCCCCCTGCCAGAGCCTTTCCCAGCTGGGAGCATTACGTACATACCCAGACCCTTCTGGCATGTATTTATTCTACTTGCCTAAACCATGCCTCACGGGCTACACTGCTGTTTATGCCTGTGTGCTGGGGGCCTGTGCAGGTATGTACTCTACACACTGCCGAAAGAAGCATGCAGTATGGACATCCCATAGGGTAGACTTTTACTTGGGTTGACAAGACCCGGGCCAGAGGGTTTTTGATGGTAATCTGCACTGGACACCCATCAGTAATCAACAGAAGCATAGCATGCATCTCAGTAAAAACAGAGTTATGGATAAACTTATATTGCTTGGCATTCAGCAAAGCAGTTAATTCCCCAACCTTGCAATCACGACTGGAAATAAGGCAGTTTACTGTATTCTATTTTAGACATCTAATGCAAAGCAATCCAGCCTGTGAATATATCAGTAGCTATTCTAAATAGAAAGGTAAAATGTACCTGAAATGTTAAATTATACTAAATTTTAGCTTCTGCCTAATTTCACCCCCACTACAATTTCTTGAAGATTTTTTTTCTGGAGCATGGTATGTTATTAGTGCTGTCTATAAAATATGAATCCCAATACCACAATCATCATCAAAAATCATAAAATTCTATGCCTGCCATGAAAATATTAGATGATTTATTTTGTAAAGTACATATTAAAACTAGGTATTGAAATGGTATTTTGCCTCACTGACATCAAAACCTTTTAATGACACATATTTCCCCCTAAATTGCTATTATGTTAAGCCTTTCCTTATTTTAAATCAGATATTTCAGATCCTATTTATAGATAAAGATAATATTTAGATCACCATATGCTGTACAATATTTGTTCATGTACCTTGTTCAGTCTTATTTTGTCTGACATATGGTACATTCTTTATACATTGCATAATCCTAACATATTTTATATGCATATATTATTTAATACACATAGTGTGCATGCTGGATGCAGTTGAGGAGATAGGGTGTGGTTCTGGGTTCCCTGATTCTGGGGCTGGCAATGCCTAAATATCTATAAAAATCTGGGACCTAACTTCCAGATCTTCAAAGATATACTTAATTGGGCAATACGTATTTTTTTTAAATATTTCTTCATAGGTTTTTTCCAACAGTAGTAGTTTGTTGGTTGTTGTGCATCTCATGCTAAATATCATGATTCTTTGTTTTTTTGATCTTGCAAAGTCTGGGTTTGTTGTTTCAGTGGAACATTTAGGCTTGAGTTTTTTGAGAGGTTAGTTACAGGATTGAATCCCAAATTAGAGTTAAGAAAAAAATAGAAAGTTTTAAATTTACAATTCCTTGGGACTCTTGACTGTCATCTATACAATGGAAATGCACAGGTTACTACCAGACAACTATACGGTTATTTTCTCAATGGCTGTTAATTACTCAAATATTTGTACCCTAACTGACTGGGAGCCATTAATAGGCCAATCAGAACAGAAGGATTTGTACACCGATTCTAGTTATTTCTGAACAAATGCACTGTTGATATTAAAATCCCTCCTGTGTATTGGCGGCCTTTATAAATTGTCATTCAAATATTCATAATCAATGTGGTTGCGTTAGGAGCTCACTCCATTCCCATCCTGTCACCACACACACAGACTTGGTCCTCTCAATCCACCTGCTTAGTTAATTAATATCAAAGCTGAAGAACTCAGGATACATTTGGCTCAGAATACAATGATTACATCTTGGATAAGAAAAACTAACTAACTAACTATTTAGTAGATCTATATCTAATTTCACTTTGTCAAGCTCAATGAGACTGCATCCTTAGATGTGCATGTTTCACTGATTTCAGTGGGTGTCTGGCACATACATCTAAGAACAGAATTTGACCATTGTGGCCCAACCTAATAGTTCTGTATGTGTCAAACTCCCAGTGAAATCAAGGTGAGTTTTGCCAGCAAGAGGAATGGAAAGTATTTCATCCTAGAACCGTACAACCTTATAAATAAGGGGTCAATCCAAAGACTCCAAGAGTGTCTCCATTCTGCAAGGAACAGGTGAACAACAGGACAGCATGCTACCAGAGCCAAGACACAAAATGTCACTCTAAGATTGGATAGGCTTCTGAAGCTGATGGACCAGGATCCATTGGTGATGGTTCACACCAGCATTAATGACACTGTGTCGTGGGATATCTCACAGCTAGTAGATGATTTCAGGGAACTCAGAAGCATGCTGAAGAAGAATGTCCAAGCAATCTTCTCTGAGATCCTTCCTGTCCCATGAGCAAAGGAAGAAGATTCTGGAAGTGAATTACTGGCTAGTAAATGGTGTAGAGTTTTGGTTTTGTGGAACACCAGTCCACCTTCTATGGGGAGAGGGGGCTGTATAGTTTGAATGGCCTTCACCTCAGTAGAAGGGGAACCAGTACCCTGAGGGACAAGTTGGCTAGTGTAGTCTGGAGGGGGTTAAACTAATAGCAAAAGGGGAGAGGGAAAATAGGAAAAATATGAGCACTCAGCATAAATTAGAGATGTGGACAATATTCAAGAAACCAAAGGACATGGAGAAAAAGTTCCTGAATTGCCTATACACCAATGCTAGAAACTTAGGTAACAAACAAGAGGAATTTGAATTACTAATTTATAAGCAAAAATTCGATCTAATTGATATTACTGAAACCTAGTGGGATGATTCCCATGACTGGAATATTAAAGTCAATGGTTATAACCTATTTAGAAAGGTTCAAGTGATCAAAAGGGGAAGGACAGTGGCACTCTATGGCATTACCTGTTTTCAAGTCACTGGTAACTTGGAAGAAAATGATCTTGAATTCTTATGGATCAGTATCCTAACAGATATAGTTCAAGATGGGGTACTGCTGATGTCTGCTACAGACCACCAAATCACACTAGGGAACAGGATGACTACTTACTTAAACACCAGGGTGTGGGGGGAGTGTGTGATCATGGGCGACTTCAATTTTAATGACATCTGCAGGAGTTCTAATACTGCCAGTACTAAAACATCCTTGGAATTTATAAACATTATAGATAACAATTTCCTAACTCAAAACATGTTGCAGCCAACACGGGGGAGGTTTTTATTAGACCTTGTCCTAACAAATAAAAAGGAACTGATCACAGAACTAAAAATTTATGGGTAGCTTAGGTACAAGTGATTATCACTTGATCACATTTATAATGTGGAAGCAGAATGAAGTCCAGACCAATAATGTATATAGTTTGTGATTTAATAAGGCCAATTTCAAACAATTATGAGCCAAATCAGCTGTGAGGGAAGAATTTAACCAGAAAAATTGGAATGATACTAAGAATCGTTTAAAAACAACTTGCTAGATGCCCAAAAAGTGTCTAGAGGAAGAAGGCCATACTGGTTAAAAAACCAACCTGGCTTAGAGGGGAAGTGGCGGGACATGTAAAAAAAATTATATATTTTTATATATATAAAACAAATGGGAGAAAGGGCAAGTTGATAGCTAGGAATATAAATCAGAAGTTAGGAATTGTAGAAAATTGATAAAGGAAGCCAAGGTACACAAGAAGAAATCTATGGCCAGCAGAGTTAAGGACAATAAGAATAAATTTTTAAGATATATTAGGAACAAAAAGCATCTTTACAATGGTATTGGTCTGTTATTAGAAGGAAATGGTAGAATTATAAATAATAATGCAGAAAAGGCAGAAGTGTTCAATAAATATGTCTGTTCTGTATTGGGGCTGGGGGGGAAGTGATAATATAGTCTCTCATGGTGATGATGAACACTCTTTCCATTCCATTAGTATCTCTGGAGGATGTTAAAGAGAAGCAACTAAAGTTAGACATTTTTAAATCTGCAGATCCAGATAACTTTCACCCAAGAGTTTTAAAAGAGCTGGTTGAGAAGACATTAGTGTTGATTTTCAACAAGCCTTGGAGAAGTTTAGAAGACTGGATGAAAGCTAATATGCCAACTTTTTAAAAAGGTAGATGGGATGACCTGGGTAACTATAGGCCTGTCAGCCTGACATTGATCCCAGGCAAGATAATGGAGCAGCTGTTGTTGGTCTCTATTAATAAAGAGCTAAAGGAGGGTAATGAAATTAATGCAAATCAATTCAGGTTTACAGTCTGTGACAGACTATACCCCATTATCATCACTTTCACAAGACTACGATATATTTTGTACAAAGTATGCCTTGTGACGTATCATTGGAAAACTCAATCTGCTGAACATTATTGTCCTGGTAAAATATGTGTATCAGCATTGTATGTAAGGTTATAATTTTCTACTGTATAAATTGCTGTAATATGTTCCAGACTTAGAAAAGCAGGCCCAAATCAGTTTTCAAAGACAAAGACACACTGGCATCCCAACCAGGTGTTAATGGACTACAACCTGCTTAAGTGGCCATTCTCTGTCAGGGGATAAGGCATGAACAAGAAATTTGCATTTCATCACAAGGACAGTTCAAACTTCACGTCCACAAAAGACTGTTTGTCACCATGATTCAGAAAGGATGTATCTAGCACAAGAAAATGAATATAAAGAGGGGAGAAAAACACTTGACCTCACTCTCCTCCTCCATCTCTGCTAATGAAATCAACAACTCTTAAAGAACTGAACTGGGGCAGGGGGGAGGGAGTCCTGGCTGAAGTAAGCCAGTACAAACTGCTGTAAGCTTATGGTGAGAGAAACCTTTTGCTTTTATGTTCTCTTAGCTTATTAAGTTAGGTATTTAGCTTGCCCGTTTTTCTAAAAAAAAAATCTGTAACCAGTCCTTGCCTTTATGTGTCATTACTTGTAATCTTGCTTTTCTTTCTGTAGTTGATAAACTTGTTTCACTGTTTTATCTAACCAGTGTTTGTGTGTGGGAAACTCCATTTGGGATAACAAAGCTGGTGTATATATTTTTCCATTGATGAAATGACAGACTTTATATGAGCTTGCATTGTTCAGTGATGTGCTTGGCAATACAAGATGCACATTTCTGGGGAAAAGTCTGGGACTAGAGTATCTGCTGGTGTTCTTCTGCAGTGTAATTCATGAGTGGCTAGCTAGAAACACTCAATACGGTGCATCGGGGAGAAAGTTACTTGGTCAGGTTGTTCACCAGTAAAGTAGGGTTAAAAAAAGCATCCCAGGTTGGAGAACTGAGGAGACAGCTATTCAGCAGTCCAGATTGTACCCTGGGGAATGTCACAATATCAAACTAATTTGATTTTTTATGAGATAACAAGTTTGATTGATAAAGATAATAGTGTTGATGTAATATACTTAGACTTTTGTAAGGCATTTGACTTGGTATCGCACAACATTTTGATTAAAAAAATAAAATGTAAAATTAACATGACATACATTAAGAGGATTAAAAATTGGCTAACTGTAATTGTAAATGGGGACTCACCATCAAACAGGTGTGTTTTCAGTAGGTCCCTCAGGGGTTGGGTATTGCTATTTAACATTTTTATCAGTGACCTGGAAGAAAACAAAAAATCATCACTGATAAAATTTTCAGATGACACAATATTTGGGGGAGTGATAAATAATGAAGATGACAGGTCACTGATTCAAAGCGATCAGGATCACTTGGTAAACTGGGTGCAAGCAAACAATATGTATTTTAATATGTTAAATGTAAATGTATACATCTAGGAACAAAGAATGTAGGCCGTATGTTCACAGTGAGGGATTCTAGTCTGTGAAGCAATGACTCTAAAAAAGATTTGGGTGGATAATCAGCTGAACATGAGTTCCCTTGTGATGTTCTGGCTAAAAGAGCTAATGTGAGTCTGGGATGAATAAACAGGGGAATCTGGAGTAGAAGTAGAGAGGGTATTTTACCTCTGTATTTGGCACCTGTGTGACTGCTATGGGAATACGGTGTGCAGTTCTGGTGCCCCCAATTCAAGAAGAAAGTTGATAAATTGGAGAGGGTTCAGAGAAGAGCCACAAGAGTGTTTAGAGGATTAGAAAACATGCCTTATAGTGATGGACTCAGGGAGCTCAATCTATTTATTTTAAAGAGAAGGTTAAGGGATGACTTAATAACAGTCTATAAGTATCTACATGAGGAACAAATATTTAACAATGGGCTCTACAATCTAGCAGAGAAAGGTATAGCAAGAACCAGTGGTTGGAAGTTGAAGCTACACAAGTTCAGAATGGAAATAAGGCATAATTTTTTAATGGTGAGAGTAATTAACCTTGGAACAATTTACCAATGGTCATGATGGATTCTTCATCATTGACAATTTTTAATTAAGATTGTATATTTTTCTAAAAGGTCTGCTCTAGGAATTATTTTGGGGAACTTCTGTGGCCTGTATTATACAGGAGGTCAGCCTAGATCAGTGTTTCCCAAACTTGGGACGCCGCTTGTTTAGGGAAAACCCCTGGTGGGCCGGGCCAGTTTGTTTACCTGCCGCGGTTCGCTGCTCCAGGCCAATGGGAGCTGCTGGGAGCGGCGGCCAGTACGTCCCTCGGCCCACGCCACTTCCAGCAGCCCCCATTGGCCTGGAGCGGCGAACCGCGGCCAATGGGAGCCGTGATTGGCCGGACCTGTGGACGCAGCAGGTAAACAAACCAGCCCGGCCCACCAGGAGCTTTCCCTACACAAGTAGCATCCCAAGTTTGGGAAACACTGGCCTAGATGATCATAATGGTCCCTTTTGGCCTTGGAATCTGTTAACTTCAAAGGGACCTGGATTCAGCCCTAACACTAGGGACAGGGGGAGAAAAAATGCCCTGGAAATCATTATTATAAAAATATATGCCTATCAAAAACTTATGACACTTCTGCCATCAAAAAAAGCCAACTGAACAATCTGTGATCTTAAAAAGCTACATTTCTACCAGGAATGGTAAGAAAACAAGTAAACATTTCTTCTGGAATTACAAGGTTTAACTATTCTAGCATGTAAAAAGTACCTTCAGTTATCTGTAGGGAGTTTGGAAGGAAGAGCCAGGACAACACATGAAACACATGTGCCATCATGAAAAATTATTAAGGGGTTTTGGGGAAAAATAAAGAGAGATACACAAACCTGATTAGGAAAGTAAATATATGCCACAATACATGTATAGGTATGTGAATGGGTGGCAGGTTACTCTAACATGAAAAAAAAACATAACCTAAGGTTATATCTCACTTTGAGTTCCTATGCTAGCATCCACAAAACTGGAAACCTGTTTGCCAGGGCTCCAAGCAAGGAGCCGATAAAAGTATATTTGTGTAGTTAAATTCTTCTTGTTTTCCTTGGCTCCTGAAGTCACTACTTGCCAAAAATCAGACTAAGTACAGGGATTTTTCAAACCACTTTTCTGATCCACATTGATACCTAGTTATGCTTTCTGAACAGATAGATAAGATGATCATTCTCTAAAGGTCCCAACCTAAATGAAAATGTAGGTGCATGGAAATACAGTAAAGTGCTTTGAGATCTACAGACGAAAAGTGTTATATAAAAGCTAGGTATTGTTTTTGTGATTATTAAACAAAAAAAACCCAACAAATTTGACACAGTAAACAACTTTGTATAGAAGAGTCTAGACAACTGAATGTCTCTCTTACTGACTCCGTGTGATTAAAAAGAAGCAGGAGCAGAGGTGTAGGAAAATAGCTCTGCCACTCTCTTTTTGTCAATATTGTGTTCCAGATGTAGCGGAGAGAGTGCGCTCATGACTTCCATTGCTATCCACCAGGAATTAGCAGCAATCTACACATACATGAAAATGTGATGACCCTTATTTTAAAGGAAAACATTTAAACTCTGTGGATATGCAATGAGACACATTCTCCTAACTACTGTACACTTTGCCCAGAAATTGCAAATGAATAAGACCAGCCTTTGCTAAAGTAAAAAAATGCACCAAGACAACAAAACCCAACTGAATTGTGATTTATAGTAAATCTGTGACATTTTTATGTTTCTCAAACCAATAATGCAAGAAGAAACAGCAGACAGTGAGCCCTTGGCACTGGTATTGACTTCAAGGTCAGTGGAGCACAGAAACCTATTGGTTACTGATAAAATGGCCTCTCCTCCACCCAGCTGCTTCTGGTTTTCAAAAGAGAACTCATTGGAAATGTGCAGGTGTTTGATATTTAGCTCCCTATTGCAGTTGATAGAATAATTATTTTGTTTAAACTTTTCAAATCAACAGAATTTCTTTCGTTGAGTCTGGAATTGCCTTATTTAGTATCGAGACTCAAGAAGGTAGGTTAACAGCCTTTAACAACTCCCATTAGTTATTCATGTCTACATAGGAGTCTTATTCTTAAATCAAAAATGGTATTTCCATTATTATTATTTTAACTCATATGTAAGGATAATATGATTGTGTCTGTAAGTAAGTGCCATGCTGAATTTAATCATGCTATTTATTTGCTTTGAATTATTCTGTATTCATTTTTTCTGTACTCTTAGGCATCGATAAAGTGGCTCTGACTATTACAGTAAATTAAATGCACTTTAAAAGATTATCTCTTACATTTGTCATAACAAGAATTTACATTGATGTTTTTCTCTCTCTTTAAATGGGAATAAAGAACTCATATACATTTTCTAATTTATCATGGAGTATTTATTACATGAAGAAGGGCTTCTTGTCTAATCACAACTCATTAAAATCACAGATTATTCACAATTATTCACGATGGTAAGAGACCATCATGTCAGGAGGGGGAAAAGGATTTTTGGTTAAGAAATTAAAACTTATTTTTCACTGTTTCTCCTTCTAAAAATATTTTTAAATGGAAAACTATCAAATTTAACATATAGGAAGCACAAAATCTTCACAGGATAGAGAAAGCTATGTGAAAACAAGCCATTTGAATGATAAAGCAGAGTGAAATGTGCAGTACATCTTTAAAATCTACAGTGGGTAAAAAAGCAGAACCGGATCAACAGAAAAGGGAAGGTAAATTCCTTCAACCCTTTATTCTTTACACAATAGATTATTCCTATTTATACCTTGCTACAAGCTGTATGTGGGGTTCATGGTTGCCTTTTTATAGCCTCATATAGGGTGACCAGACAGCAAGTGTGAAAATCAGTACAGGGTGTGGGGAGGTAATATGTGCCTATATAAGAAAAAGTCCCAAATATCGCGACTGTCCCTATAAAAATCGGAGCATCTGGTCACCCTAGCCTCATATCACAGTGGCTAATTGCTATCACAATTATTGTTACCTGAAGTAGGCAATCTTCTAATGTACATAGTGTATATGAATGTTCTTCATACAGCTCTAAAGAGAGGGCCATCTTAGTGGTTAAATATTGCATTCAGCCGCCTAGTTAATTGCCTTTTTTGCTTCAGATATGTGGCATTTTCCACATGTTTAGCAGTGGAGCAGACATTTGTTTGGACTATATGCCTATGTGTACTTTTTTAATGTAATAAAATTGACAGATGACTTCTTTTTGCAACAGGTTTGGTAGAAGAAAATGTTTTTTTTTCCTTGATGGCTGTTTAGACAGCAGTCTTAAAAAATGACTAGTCACTAAAATTCCTCATGCTCATTTCATATTGTGTTGATTCATATTAAATTCATGACAACAAAAAAGCAACTTGAGGCACTTTTGGAAATGACCACTCTTTAGTGCTTCTCTCCTCCAGGCTTGATAGGCCCAGAGTCCATAAAGCTGCCTGCTGTCTTGTGTCATGAAAAGAAACAGCTTTGCCTGGGAATGCCATTACTGTGTAATGAGGCATGCAGCAAAATATACCTTCAGCAGCCACTTGATGAAGGCTTGCTGACACACCAGACCAGACAGAAATGTTTTTTTGTGTGTTCTTCCTTATTTTGTCCATCAATCACATCATTAGTCAAAGCAGACAGCCTTGTCAGCTGGGCACAGATGCAGACTGGCAGGCGATCAGTGGACAGGTGTTAGAGCTTTCCCAAAACAAGATCTTGAAATGGGAAAAGGAGCGAAGACCTTGTTTCAAGGGCTGGAATGTCAATAAAAAAAAAAACACCATGAGGGGAAAAGTTCAGAGGGGGTGCTCAGAGCAACTGCATAAATACTTTGGGAAAAGTTAAGAGAACCTGCCGCTTAATATTACATTTTAATTTCTGTCCACATTAGTGGATATCTATGGATTGCAACAACGTCCAGCATTTGCTGTTTGAAAACAGTCTAAAGAACATTGTGTAAACAATACTGTACTTCCATTTCATTAGGAAAATCCTTCATGGCATATGGATTTATTTGTCTGAAGTTTCTGTCGTTAAGCTCAGACACTAATGCCTATGACGAGCATATATTCTTTCAGTTTGACGTGCAAAATGGCAGAGAGCTACACAAGGGATCTCATTTTCATTATAAGAACCAAAAACATAAACGCTCTGAGATACCTCCCAACTGTCCGTGATTACAAGGAGCGCTAATCATGTTGAGTGAAATTCTGCAATCCTCAGACCTTACTCAGGCAAAACTCCTAATAACTTTGATGGGAGTCTTGCCTGAGTAATGATTTGGACCCATGAGCCTTACTTTATGCGCATCTGGCACTGAGGTCCATGTGTATTTTCCTGAGACCTTTTTCTGACATAAACATTGCTGTCACAAGAGTAGCGAGGGAATCCCAGGGTTGCTTAGGACGTTGTTAGATTTGAACTCCATCCCAGGCAAACCTGAGGTCCTTTCTGCTATTATGGCAGCAAGGTTAATATCAGAAGCACTGTTCCAGGAACCAGAGACTGTAGAACATATTGGTTACATTAAAGCAATAAATCCCACGCAATTTAGGTTTCCATAACTACTTCCTCCTTCCTGTGTGGGCCTTTGCCCCACATTTGGGTCTTAGGAAAAATAACAACAGAGAACAGGTATGACATAAAATGAGTAATTGCTAGTTTTTTAGTTGAGTACATCAATAACACACGTAGGATTTTAAATCAGGACGGGACCAGTGTGCAATAAGTAGTATACCTGTATGTTCTATATGAATTTACAGTGAATGAAGCACAGTGAATGGCAAACATCTAGTGATCACAAGCTGGTCTTTGAGATCCTGGCTGCCTTGCAAAGTCGTCAATTTTATCACGTTGTTTGTGTCTTAGATCAACTCTTGATGAATAAACATTATCGACTGAATTGGTCATTAGTCATTATAGTAGTTTTTCAAGCAAGCAAGAATAGAAAAAAGAATATTCCCTACTAGCTATAATTATAGACCGAGTAGCAAATATCCTCTGTGATATGTGGATATTAGAAAAAATGTATTTGAACACACTGAGGCAGAGTTTTAGGTATGGTCTTCTGGTCTAGTAAGGGGTTCTTACCTTTCTGGTGTCAGGATGCATGGCTGTGCATCAGTTTCATTCTGGCATGTTGGGTAGTTTTGGTGATTTTCCTCTCTAGACAGGTAAAAAATCCCCCTCTTCTTACCAGGATCCAGTATCTTCCCCTTGATGCGGGTGAGTGATGGGTGAGGCATCTTCCCACATTCCTTATGACTGCTAAATAAAAGAGGGTGCCCATTACTAGGCCTGAAGCCAATTCCAGTTCTGTCATCCGAGGATACGTCTTTCTCCTCGCTCCACCAAAGGTCTAACCTTTAACCCCTTATTCAAGTTCATTACTGTTGATGCAGAGCTGGTATCAGTAGTCATTTACACCCTCCCCAATTCTAAGGGATAAAGAATTCCTTGGTCGCCTGCCTCTTCAGGTCGCAAACAAATTACCTCTCCCAACAGTTCCTGCTCCTTCACGACTCTGTTTTTATGACTCTTCATCAGGCTCCTTTCCAGGCTGCTCTCTGCAGGTCCTATTCAGACCAACAGCTCCACCCATAACTGACTACTGTCTCTCCCCTGCTGGGATTCCAGGGCTTCTGCCTTTTCATAGTCTCCTCCCCTAAGTTGATTCCTTCCCCGGCTCTGTAGCGTAGCCTGGCCCTTTTCTATGCTCTCTCAAAAGAACCACCACTGTAGGTCCTTCTCCCTCCCTAATGTCACTCTCACTAAACAAATGGGAGCGCCTTAATTTCCCTGCCCCCTTCCCCATTATGCAATTCAGTCTGTGGGTCTCTGGGAACTAGATATGTCATCATTCCTTGATTCTGATCTGAACTGGGATCAAGGCTGTGCCTGGCCTGCAGCCTCCTGAAAATATGTCCAGTTACAGTTCTCTTTCCTTGGTAGCAGATACCATTTCCAGTGTTGGATTAGTGCAGCAGTTCTCCAACTGTGGGTCAGGACCCTAAAGTGGGTCGCGATCCCGTTTTAATGGGGTCACCAGGGCTGGCTTAGACTTGCTGGTGCCCAAGGCCAAAGCCTGAGCCCTACCTCCCGGGGCAAAGCCGAAGCCTGAGGACTTCAGCCCTGGGCAGCAGGGCTCAGGTTACAGGCCCCCTACCTGGGGCTGAAGCCCTTGGGCTTTAGCTTTGGTCCCCTCGCCCAGGGCAGCAGAGCTTGGGCAGGTCAGACTTCGGGCCCCCCTCTTGGGATCGTGTAGTAATTTTTGTAGTCAGAAGAGGATCACGGTACAATGAAGTTTGAGAACCCCTGGATTAATGTATTGACTAAAAATGAGTGCTTGCGCTTCAGAAAAGCATCCACTACTCATTGCACTAGTTCCACCAGAGCCCATATACATAGGTCCATTGAAATCCACCCGTATGGTTTGTAACTTGATCCGCATTTTCTCTCTTACTCCTCTTCCAGGCATAAAATGTATATCTGTAAACCGGGGGAAGACCTCTCATGACATTATTGTGTGAATACCTTCAGCAAAGGTCTTTTGTTTCCTTCCCCGCCCCTCCCCCCGCCCAATCTACGGTTTCATCTGACTCTGAATTGTGGTTGACTTTAATAAACATAGCAGTTATTTCCTGATGAATACACCTAATTAGATGTTTTTGAATAGCTTTGCATCATCTACATTTTAGATGATTCTCCACCTCCTTGTCACCAAATGCCTGATAAGTCTCATGCAGGATCCCATTGTTCTGAGCCAAGTTATTCCCCAAGACCTAGTTCAAATAGAGCTTCCACGGGGTCCAAGGACAAGTTCTGCTGATGTAATTGTACACAGAATCCATTTCCCTCAGTCTCATTAGGACTGATTTGGTCAAACTAAATACAAATATCAACTCTTCTACTAGGGCTCAATCCTGCTCACATTGAAACCTATGGCAAACTCCCAGTAGCTTCAATGCTGCAGGATCAAGCTTTTAGTTCCCCTTTAGAAGTTCTATACCAGCTCTGTATTCACTTTGTGATTGCCTCTTGGCTGTGATCTGAAAGTATATCCACCACTTTAAAGAATTCTTTGCTTATATCCCCAGCTTTATAAACCTCAGGTCACTATGCTGCTGACCAAAACTCCCACTGATTTCACTGGTGCAGGGCTTCACCCCCCAATACATCACATAATTTCCATCACTTTGTTCTCCCCCTGTCTGTCACGTTTACTATGGTTCACAAGAAGTCACAAAAAAACACCCTGTCAAAGATCCGATGCAGAAGAGAGGACTTTGATCTCCCATGAAGCATATGGGCAAGGCTAAACTGTATCCGCACAAATCATGGCAAATGCAGATACTTGCTGCACAAATGGAAAGTTGAAGACTCTTCAGTGTGCGATTGTGGGCTACCAGAACAAACCATGGAACATATAACAACTCAATGTTCAATTCACAAATATAAAGGAGGCATCTCAGCAATACACTCTGGCTTAACACGAGTTGTGTTACAATCACGCAGTTGTCTGGCTTAACAATCTAAATATAAAATTACAGTTGTTGCTCTACATTTACATCAGCCATAGGAAGAAGACAATGGTGGCTTCTTGCCTTATAGTTAGATTGTAAGCTCAGGGATCAGCTTTTTGTTATATACATGTACAGTTCCCAGGAGGCCTCAATCTCTGACTAGGTAATTTTTGGTAATTTGGTAAAATTTGGTAAGTGTTTTTGACCAAGATGTATGACCCTATACCTCCCCACTAGGTATTGCTACCCATTAATTTTCTCTCTGGGACAAGGGGGAGAAGGGCTAGGTGTTTGGGATACAAAGCCACAAGCTTTGACTGGAATGGAAGACTCTACAGAGACAATGGGGGAACATTAACTCCCACAGCAAGTTATTTCCCGCTCACCTCTGTGCAGGGAAGCAGAACAAAAAGCCCCTACTTGGAGAATAAAGGCAAGAGGTGTCCGGTAACTTTGTCTTAGGGCTGATGCTGGAAAGGGGGACACAAGAACTAAGAGCGAGAGAGAGAACTTGCATCCTCCCCACCACCCACATTCAAAATGGACTATCTTACGCTTACCTTTCCCATACTAGCATGTCTCTCCATTGCTGCATTCCAGGAAACTAATAAATGCTACCATGTTTTGAAACCTGCATCACTACAGATACTCAGTTTGCACTGCTCCCAAGAAAGAAAAGCCTCTCTCGG